>NC_143144.1:84240000-84402500 GCF_059928025.1 Delphinapterus leucas | reverse complement strand
ACGTGGGCAGCGCCTTGGGCTCTGCAGCTTTGTTCGGAGAGGCCCTCGGGCAGAGCATGCTCAGAGAACCCAGGAAGCTGAGGCAGCGGCCACGGTGGCTGCCACACGGCTTTGCTGGTATTTGCTAGCCGATTCCTTGAACTGATTCCTAAGGGGCTTTGCTTTCCTGGAAAGGCTGGGATAAGCCCTAGGATAGCTGTGACGTAGGGAGCCGCGGACCCTTCCTGGATGCGCTGCACGGGGGTCGGGGGTGGGATTTGGTTTCTGAGACTGGAAGGAGCACACGGAGAGAAGCGCCGGCTCCCCACCCGCACCTTATCCTTTTCCGGCCGCTCTAAAGCCCGTGCAGGCCGTGATCTCAGAAAACGCCTCCCCGTACGCCGCTCGGCTTCCGTTCACCCTCACCCCACGGCGGGAGCGAGGCTCCTGCTTCCCCTCCCCACGCCGACAGAAATAGCAGCCGTAGACATGAAGGCCCCAGAACAGCCTTTCCTGGGGACTTACGGCCACAAACAGCTCTCCTTGTCAGCTGTGGCATTTGAAGGTCTGCAGAGGCCGAAAGCTCACCTAGCGCGGGGGGACGGCCCAGGAATCGCGCCGTTGATAATTGCTTCTAAAGAGGAACGTGAAAGCCGCTGACGGTTAGATCGAAGTGCGCTTGGGCCGGCTGCCGAGGCCGCCGGAGACAGGACGGGGCTCGGCGAGGATGCTCGAGCAGGGCTGGCGTGACAAGGTTATTTGAGCTGGCGAGAGGCGCTGGGGCTGGAGGAAAGCATACGGTCAATTAAAAGCGTTCAATAGATGATAGAGGTTTGCGGGGAAACCCCCCCCCCAAGTGTCTCTCCCTGATAATAATGTTATTTTTGGCCGGGGGGGGATTTTAGCAGTCGGCTACAGTCGCAATACAAGCAGCGTGTCCCCGCGAGGATACGTCCCCAGCAGTACTCCCCAGCAGTCCAATTACAGCACAGTCAGCACTAGCATGAATGGATATGGAAGTGGCGCCATGGCCAATCTAGGGGTCCCGGGCTCGCCTGGATTTCTTAATGGCTCCTCCGCTAACTCTCCCTACGGCAGTAAGTGTCTGTTTTTGTCACCCGTCATCACACAGATTCATATTCGCTGCAAAGTCAAATGTGTGCGTTGCTTGGATGTTCTGTGGTGTGAGCTACTGGATAAAAGGAAGGGTGGCTCTGGAGGCTGGGCGTCCACGTGACGACAGTAAATTGACCTAAAACGGGCCCCACGCGGTCACATTGGAAACCCAAACAAAATCGGCACCAAATGGGGCCGCCCAATTGGAAACGAAAAGTCCAACGCGAGAGTTTGCCTGTTATCCAGAGAGTGGCCAAGCCAGAAACATCTCGTGCTTGCTCTGTTGGCCCGACGCTCCAGGCGAGGCCCTGGAGCTCTCTTTGTCGTGTGGCCGTGCCCGGCGTCGCGCGTCCTGACCATGTTTGCTTTGTTGCAGTAGTGCCGTCCAGCCCTACCATGGCAGCCTCTTCGGTCACCCTCCCTTCAAACTGTAGCAGTACACACGGCATTTTCTCATTCTCACCTGCCAATGTCATCTCTGCAGTGAAACAAAAGAGCGCCTTCGCGCCCGTGGTCCGGCCCCAAGCCTCCCCTCCTCCTTCCTGCACCAGCGCCAACGGGAACGGACTGCAAGGTGAGGGTGCGCGCTGGCCTGAGGCCGTGGCCTGGGAGCGCCCGGAGGGCCCCGGGGCAGGCCAGGCTGGGCCGTAGGGCTGGAGTGAGGGGCCCTCCCTGGGGGGCGGGAGCTCCGACCTTCCCCCGGGCCCACCCGCGGGCTGCCGGCAGGGCGGCCCTGGCTGTTGCACGTTCTCCTTCGTCTGCCGCAGTGCGACACCCACCCCCCAACCCGGGGCTCCTGGAAACGACCCACCCCACCTCGTTCAGTCCCCACAACCGGATTCTTCCTCTTGGTGGATGAAACCCGTTTCCTCATCCTTCCAACATGACTTAAGTGTCCTCACGGTAAAGCGGCCCATACCTGCAGGGAGTGGAACCTGCAAGGGAAGGAAAACGGGCCGTGGTGAAGGCAGCGGGGCCCAGGTTGCGTCCCGATCAGCCGAGAGCGTGGGCAGGTGCAAGCCTGTCGCTCCCCTGACTCACAAGGCAGTGGGACGGCCTCAGGCCTGGGGTGGTGGGTCATGGTGCCGCCTGCAGCGCCCACCTCGAAACTGGCCCGTTCTCACTGTCCCGAGCCTGAGCCTTTATTCTCAACCTGGTCTAACGGACCACGGGGCGCACGAGGCTGTGTTGTCCTCGGAAGGGCACGTGCACCTAGACCCGGGGCCGTGCGTGCACCAGTGCTGCACGGGAGTTGGTTTTCCAGGAGATGTCCTTCAAAGACGCGAGAGGGAGAAGGTCCCGCCCAAGGGCAGCGGGAGGCCCCGCCTGGCACAGCTGCCCGCAGATGGGGCCGCGCGGAGCGGGCACCCAGCGCCCGCCCAGTGCTGGGGCCCTCTGGGCAGTGGCCGGTGGTGCGAGTGGCAGGCGGGGCTGCGTGAGGGCCCCTAGGCCCCGTGAGCTTGCACGTGGCTCTCGGTGACTGACTGAGGCCCACAGGCTCTGAAATGAATTAAGTGGCCGTCATCTGGCCTCTTTCAGACACCACCTTTGGTATATGCTCCTCCCGGTGAAAACCAAATCCAGTTACTCCTTTAAAAAAATGAATCCATTCAACCAGTATTTACTGAGCGCCTACTATGTGCCAGGCTCTCTGCTGGGTGCTGAGGACGCTACCGTGGAGAAGACAAACTGGCCCTTTTGTGAAGTCGGTGGCATATTTCACTTTGATGAACTAATGCTCAAAAAAGGAACTGGAAAGGTATCCGTGATTTGAAATAATTGTCTGCACAACACCTGTTAGCGTGAGAGGGACGCCCAGCCCCGAAGGGCCGCCGACTGGCCTGCAAGCCAGCAGCGGTCACCAGACCACAGGTGCTTAAGAGGCAGGTGGCCGGGTGCCACGGCCCTGCCCGCCGTCCACTCGGTGCCAGGGCCCATTGAGAGGTGGCGCCACGTAAGCCGTGTGTACACACACAGGTCTTCCAAGCCATAAAGTTGTAACGGTGAGTCGGAGATAAATTTATAGCGCTGAAATTAATGAACTGAGAAATTGAAGCTCCCATCACTACGTGAACAGATGTATTAATATGTTATACATAAATTAATGAGAATGATCACTCTGACAAAAATTGAACAACACTAAAGTTACAAGATTTTAGATGACATCTGTACCCAGGGTTCACTGGGAAGCACCTGCTGCACTTGGCATCTTGGCCCAAGTTTCTCTTTCCCTCCAAGAAGAGGAAGGACGCGCTCCCTACGGTGGAGCCGTGACTTGTGTCTCTTGAGGGCCCTTGGCCCTGAGATTGCAACCAGGTGGGCTGTGAGTGGCTTTGATCTTGGCAGGTCCGCGACTCACCATTACGATACAGAACGATCAGCGGAAGGTCCAAGGCAGGGGCTGAGAGCAGAGGGGAACCCGAGGTGTGTCCAGTTTGACTGACTTAGGGAGCGAGAGCTGTGCCCGGGTCCCAGCGGCCCGAGAGCTGGCCTTGGCTGGCGTCACAGAAGCGACCGGGTTGGTTCGGCATCTGTCGACGGAGGTGGCCTCCGGGGCGGGGGGGGGGGTCTGGGCCTCCGTCTGCTATAAGCCAGCCACTGACGTGTGTGGGCAGCGGCCCTTTCACACCCGGAAAGGCCAGAGCCTTTCCCTTTGCCACGTGAGGTCGTTGAGGCGAGGACCCCAGGGACCTGTCCCCCACGAGCACCCCACACCCCCTGAAGTAGGTGCCTTAACCGAGCCCACGGCTGGTTAATGGAGGATTGTGCAGACCCACTGTCACTGCTAACCGAAGCCCAGGGAGGGCCCCCCCCAGTGCCCCACCCCGGTGAGAGGTGCCCCTGACCTGCCCCCTCTCTCTTTCAGCTATGTCTGGGCTGGTAGTCCCGCCAATGTGAGGGGCGCTTGTTACCTCCCGCCGCGCCCAGCATCCAAGGACGGACTTCAGGGGACATGTTAGTACATAAGAGGTGCTGATGGAGACCGTGTCTTCAGTACATCAGCAGCGGTTGAAATGCTACAAAAGACTTTGTTTAAAGATTTTATTTAAACTATTAAGAATCAACACACAAACGACGTACTTCTTCATGAACAATTCCATTTTATTGACTGAACTTTTCTCATATTTTCACATTTCTCAGTCCTGAAGAATAAGGAGAACAAAGCGATGCCTATTTTGTATAAAGTTTCTGACTCCGTCTTGGCTATGTCTAGTACTTGCTATGTGTTGGGAGAAACTTTGTGAATGCGCCATTTTGATGATCGTGAAACACTGATGAAGACGCCTCCAAACATTTTTCTGTGCTCATACTTAGATTCACAATGGTTGTGTGTCTCTATAATGTGAAATATTTTTTTGTGGTGACAAAAGGGGGCCAAGGAGGTCTGAGCCATCAAACTGGAAGAAAGGAAGACTGTATGAGTAGGAGAATTGGGGTGGCAGGGGGGGAGGGAGGGTTTATCGTTGCTTAACTTCATCTTAATGAAATGGAACTTTGTAACTTATTGTAGTTAGAAATTGTAACTTTGATATTGAATTCTCTTGCCTTCAACAAGCACACTGACAGAGGAAAAAAAAAATGCTACTGTCTGTTGGTTAAAATATTCTCCCACTGCTAGAGCTTCCTGTTAAGCAAGTGTGATCTGCGACATTTTTTTCAACTTTTGCTAGCACTGTATACTATTGCATTCTTAGGCTACTGTGAGGTCCATGTTTCTTGTACCAGAAATTGTCCTTTTGACTTCTAGATCCTTCTTCCCTGATGTGTTTTGTATGTGGTTATAAAATTGTAGACTTTTGTGATTTTGCCAAAGTTGTAGCTAAATATTTATACACTTGTCTTGAATTTTTTTCAGATCCACTTAAATATTTAGAAAAAAAAAACGAGTTTTATTCCTTATGCGTCTTATGAGGAATAAAATGGTCTCCATTCAACACTTACTTACTTTTCCATTAACACTTGCTGTTGCTAAGGGACTTTATTTTGTAACATATCAATTATAAATATTGTATTTATCTTTGAAATTTCGTACACTGCTTTCCCCACCATTTTCGGTTCCTTTTTCTTGTCTGCGTTGGTTTTTGATCATGGCCTGGTGTTGTGATGCTGGGGAAGAGCATGAAAGCCAAGAACTGTTTGATCTGTTTCGTTCAGTGAACCAACATCCTTGCATTTCATTTGTACTTCCAAAATTTGCTATTGTTTGTTTAGACTTTCCGTCCTTTTTTTTGTTTTTTTTTTTTGAGGAAAAGTCAAATTCATTGTTTATTTTTATATTATTTTTAAGTTATCTGAACAAATACTTTTGAAGAAAAAAAAAAGTTCGTTGTATAGTCACAACAAAACGGGGCCACCCGCTGTGACAAACCCTCGTAGATTCCGTGCATGTGGAGCGGCCACGAAGAGGCGACACCGTTTGGGGCTGTGTCCTCCTTTTGTTTTACTTTTTTTGTAGAATGTAAAAAGTCATTTTAGCTGCCACCCATGACTTTGCCACATAGCTGAACTGTGTTTACTGGAAAAATTCAGAGGCCTAAAGTTTAAAATAAAATTTACTTCTGATGTTTTAATGAAAATGTCTGCCACATTAACTTCTCTGATGCCTTAAAAGTGGACTTCTTTAAAGAACCTTTGTGCTGTTTGATCACAGGCTTACCCCACAACTGTTACTCAGTATTTCACGTGGAGATTTACGGCGTAAAACACGCACACGCACACGCACAAGCCCGGAGACCCCTGTGTCGCTCCTTTCTGCATCTGGTTCTGCTGTGTCCTCCCAAGCCCACCTCCGATTCAGAGAGGTTTCAGGGGACCCACAATCACCCCTCGTTTAAAATTCTTTTTTAACAATACGTTTTTTGTGGTCAGAACCCAGCAGCACTGTCTGTACTTTTTAAACTGGATAATGACCTCCTTCAGACACTGTACCTGTTAGTGCCAAACCTGCCGTGAGACCAAGAGGGTCGTTTCTTTTTTCCCTTTGCAGACACAGCACAGCAAACGGTTTGCAAACTGCAGCAGAAATCAAATCTAAAACAAAAAGGAGGGACTTTTAAAGTTTTTCTTGACAGAAACCAAAACAAAACAATGCAGGACTTAAGAAAGTGTCCATTCAAGGGACTAAATCAAAGGATCAGAACGACCCCAGGGGTTAGCGGGTCACACTCTGGCCCTGCGACCAGCCTGAGGAGTCACTCTGGAACTCTGTTGCCTCCGTTTTATTTTGTATAAGTAAGGGTTTGACCTAAAAATGAGCTCACGTGTACACGTTAAGGACATTCGCAAGTCTCCTTGTCCCTGCACTTGGTTTGTGTTTTAGATTAATTAGTCGCCCTCATGGCTTCATCGTCTCAAAACTGAGCGCTCCACTAAATGGTAGATTTTACTGTTAAAAACCCTACAATAAGATTGTTTTATCTGTACATTTTTTCAGATATTTAACTGTATAAAAATGTTCATTTTACACAATATTTAATTAAAGTATTTCTTGTCTGTGAATTTCACTTTGGGTAATTTGATCTGTTTTGATTACTAAAATGGCTTTGCTCAACACGCAACAGTTACATTGGCCGGGTGGGTGGGGTTGATCTGCACTCCCAGAGCTCTCTTGGCCAGGATGAAAACAGTTCATAGAAGAACCTTCTCCAAGGTTATCTGCCCTCAAACGCTCATCTAAGCTGCACGGAGAGTTCCTTGTAGTTACTCAGATGCCTCTGGTCCCCAGAGGGGCCACCTGTACGTGTGTTGCACGCCTGCTGGCACATCGGAACACGACTGTGGGTCAGACCTGGGGGCCACAGCAGCAGCACTGTGGCCCATAGACAGTCTTGAGACTCGCTGGGGGCTTGGTCACCCCTGCCCCTGCTCCAGGCCCTCCTGCCTCAGCCCCTGCCTCTGAACTGGAGGACTGGCAGGTAGAGGGCAAGCATTCTGGCTACTCCAGACATGTGCTCCTCTGTCCCTGTCACCGTGCTCCACCGGGACAAGATCCAGCTCAGAAAGCTCCGGTCGGACGGGCAGGCACCAGGGCTCCGGACACCAGTGCCACTGAACCCTGACCTGAGGGACACCGTCGCCAACGGCAGGTCCACGGCCGTGGTGGGACAGACCCCATGCACTGCGCCTGCCCCTGGGCCGCACGGAGGTGTGGCCAACGGCAGGGCTCTAATGAGATGTGCCGTCAGCACGGGGCTCTGATTTTTGCAGCTGTGCTCAGCTCCTGTGCCTTTTCAGCAGCACCACTCCGGTTCATTCTGTAGTTTTCATTTGCTCCTCAATGAAAGGCTGGTTTTGCATGTTTTGGCTTGCAGCTCTCCAACACATACACATAAGTGTGATCCAAATTAGTACTCACAAATGTCATCTTAATTACTTGTTCTGCCGAGCAAAACAGGGAATCATTATCCAAAACATAAAGAAACTTGTGAATACCTTTTTCTCCTGTCAATGACAATCAGGTTTCTCTGACTGCATTCTCGTTTCAGCCTTAAAGAGACAGCGAAGAAAGAGGCTCATGGGGTACAAGGCTGCAGCCAGCCCCTCCCCTCCCCCCCCCCCCCCCCCCCGCCAATTCCCCTGCGTGCTGGGGACCAACCTCACCTCCTTCCCCACTCTGAGCCGGTGCCAGCGATGCCTGCTCAGGGGCGTGGCAGGGGCTGCCTCTCTGAGCTGCTTGCCTGGGCCCTGTGACCAGCGGGGAGGGAAATTATTTTATGTTTGTGTTTTGAATCCGAATTGAGAACTGCATTCTCTCCAAATGTGTGCCAATTATTGTCAGGCCACCTTCCAGGGTCTTCCAAGCTTTTAAAGATTATTCAAAGCACTTGAAATGGGCTTCAATCTAATGCCTCATTTCATTGCATTAAACAGCCTAGTTAATAAAGAATCGATATATTCAAAGGGCAAGGTTATCTTTTGTCTACAAGGGGTGGTGTCATTCTGAACCTTTTATAGTTCAAATGCTGAAAAAGACCTCATGAAATCCATACTCATCAAGCGGGTCAACGGGGGCAATAAAGAGGCCCCTGAAAGGAGGGGCGCCCGCCCTCCCCCAAAACAGCCCTGGCCTTATCTCCCCGCCCGGCACCCAGAGAAGTCCTCAGAAAATGTCAATTTCTCATCAAGACAAGAGGCTGCGATGATCACTTTTTCCAGAGAATACACACAATTAAGAGAATGCAGAGGGGCGGCTGCGGCGGGATTTGTGGCTCCTTCTGTCCCCAGGAGCTGCCAGCTCCCTCCCAGCAGATAATAAGAGTTGTTGATAACTCAAGTGTCAATATGCCAAAGAGCGAGTTTTGAATGTGAGTCCTTGTGCTCTGAGCCCGCCCGGCCGATCCCAGGCCCTGATAACGGCACAGCTGCCAACGGACACCCTGGGTTGGCCCTCACAATTAACGCGATGAATAAATCACACAAAAGAGTCGGGATGCTTTATACTCGGTGAGACAATCCCCTGCTTTACCCTTCAAGGATTCCTTTTATGTTGGAATAAGGTTGCTTTTAATGAAATTTAAACTCATCAGAGGAAATCAAAAACCTCCAATCAGATTACAAATTGATTTTTTGGTCATTTGTCATCCCCAGTATAGGGCTGTGGGTTTCACGGGGAGCGAGGCTGCCGGTCTGGGGCTGGGGAGCCAGCCAGCACGCACATGGCTCCCAGCCCCCGGCCTGGGGACAAACAGAGCGGCTCTGGACCCCGTGCAGACTCAGACGCGGTCTCCCCACCGCCCGGGTCTGGCAAAGTGGACCCACGACAGCAGCAGGTGCCTGTCAGCTCTGAGTCCAGCTGAGGCTTAACCCGGGGACATCCTCCGTGGAACCCACAGTGACTTCTAGGTCTGCAGTCATGATCCGCTGAGGGCGGCCAACAGAGACACGTTCTCTTGGGATTGCAGTGAGTTTTGGTTCGTACCTGCCATGCCCTGGATCTGCTCTGTGCCACCCCACGTGGAGCCACGTGGAGTGTGCCCTACACCCCAAGAGCTTACGATGTGGGGTGGAGAGAAAACGCGGCCAGTCCCACTTGGCCATCCAGTCGGAGCCCAAGCGTTCACTCCTGAGCACAGCCTGCCCTGGGAGTTCTCCCAGGGAGGCTTCTACAGCTGCTGCCTCCCAGGGGTCTCCTGTTGTACCCTGGAAGGACTCTGAGTCTTCTGAGGACGAGCCAAGGCCGTGCTTTCCTCACCTTCCTATCTCTACATCGAGGGCACCCGGTCGAGGCTGCGGTGAACCACCGAGCATCCGGGACTTAGTTTGGGTGTGTCGGAAGGATGGGGCTCCGGACAAGATCGGGGTAGGCACTACTTCAGGACGGAAGTGAACATCACTTTTGATTCAAGATTCCTCAGAAACCGCCTCTTAAAATACAATTTCTCAGCGAGCAGAATACCCAACACCTTTCCAAATAGCAGATAAGCATTGTGCCTCACCCACATGTGGCACCGGAGGGTCGAGGGACACCTGTCACAGGATCCTGTTTGGCAGACCCATGGGACTCTGTGCTGGATCTGGCTCCCCTCTCTCGGGTGACAACACTTCAGTTTGCAGGGGGCAGGTGACCGGCCCAAGGTCACAAGGCTGGAAGGACCAGGGCTCGATGCCAAACAAAGTCTCCTGTCTCCAAACCCTCTGTTTTTTCCCCTGATTTAGGCTTCAGAGACCTTCAGGAATTAATGAGAGAGAGAGAGAGAGAGAGAGAGGAAGAGCGAGCGAGGCCATCTGGATGGAGAACCACCATACCTCCCTCCCAGCCAAGTCAGGAGGGCACGTGCCCCAGGGCTCGAGGGGCCTGGCTCAGCCAGGCCACCTGGACAGGCTGCGAGATGGAAACTGGTCTGTCCGGCCCAGTATCAGCTGGAGCTCAGGGTACGACCAATGTCACCGGCTCACAGACCCGAAACCAAGGGCAGAGGCTCGTGTCCCCGGGGCCTTTGCAACATACAGGAGGCCGGCAAAGAGCTGCTCCCGAGTGCTTCATCCCTGCTGTTCTCAGGTCACCTCACGGTCCACAGGTGGACCCACATGGCTGGGGAAACTGGACGCCTGTGTGTACCAGGTGCCCCTTGGGTCCACGTGGCATATGCAGTGCAGGCAGGGGGGCCATTCACTCGGCGCAGGAACAGGAAAGGGCCAGGCTGCGGCCACCGAGGCAGCGCCAGAGGGACTGGACTGCAAGGGCTGAGCCCTTTGGCCAACACCCAGCCAGGGCTCAGTAAAAGCTTGTCACCCTTCCAGATGACAATGGGGACAGGACAAGGACATGATGAACGGAGAAGGTCTGGGTGGTAGAGTCAGAATGAACCACAACAGTCAGAGGCACTGGGCAGAACAGAAACGAAGTATCAGAAGCAAACACCGGCACAGCACGCATCACCCTGCCCCTCAGACCACGCCCACCGCCGTGCTGATGGTGGCCATGGACCACAGCTCACTCACCTGACACGTTCCCTCCTACAAGGGACCAAGCTCTTCACTGCCTTCTTCCACAACTGTGGGACCAGCGGGACCCAGGCTGGCGTGGGGCTGCAGCCACCAGGGGAGACAGAAAGGGTCCTGCCACTAAGGGTTCACCTTCTCAGTATGCGATGAGCTTTTGCAAATCAGCAAGAGTAGACAGACATTCTGGAGAAAAATGGGCAAATTCACAGTCAGTACAAGTGATCAGTAAACTGGGAAAACATACTCACCCTCTCTTAAAACTGTGTATCAAATTAAAGTGAGATGAAAAAGTTTTTTCACCTATTAAATTAGAAAAGATTTTTCTTAAAAGCTAATACTCAATCCTGTTGATGGAGAAATGGGCATTCTTAGAGTTGTAGAAAGAAGAGCAAACCAGTGCAACCCTTCTAGAAATAAATTTGACATTGTATCAAGAGACTTAACAATGTTCATATCCTTTGACCCACTAATTCCACTTCCAGGAATCAATCTTAAGGAAATGATCAGAGATTAGACAAGACTTTAAGTGCAAGACTGCTCACCATAGTAATATTTATTTAAATAAAAAACTGTAAAGAACCCAAAATTCTAAAAATAGGAATTGTTCATTGAATTATGGTATAGCCATACAATCGAATATTGTATATTCTATTAAGCTATTAAGATCATGTTTTTGAAGTACATTTAATGAAATGGTAAATAGTAATGACATAAAATTAAGTAAAGCAAGCATATAATACTGTAATACATAATTCGAATTTGTAAATTCCTATGTAGCGAGAAGGCAAGAAGGAAAGACATATGTATTTGGAAAGAATATTAGAACTACAGCAACAGCAGGCATACTTGGGAGGTGAAAGCTTCACGTTACATGCAGGCTTTCCAAGTTTTCTGCCAGACATGCAGGGTCCCGGGGAAAACACTCCTGTGCTACCGACTCACCACCCTGCCTCTTGCTGCCGGCAAGGAGGCAAAGGGCACCTCGTTTGGAGACAATCCAGTTGTCCTAGGACACTGAGGCCGGATGTACTGTGGGTACTGGCGTCACAAGGCCACGTGGAAGTAGAGTTGAGACTGACATAGTGGCAGGAGACCAGAGACCAGGAAGCGGGTCCACCCTCTGAGAGTGCAGGACTGGAGAGGTGCACAGGGGGCGGAGCCTGCGGCCACAGGGTCAAGAGAGACAGGACCCCAGGGAGAGATTCCCATGAATCCCAGCTCAACTCCCTGGCTCCTGGCTTTCCCAGCATCTTTTGGGGTCTGATACTAACTTCACTTTTACTTGAACTTCCTTGAAGGGATTTCTGTTGTTTGCAACCAAACCATTATTGACCAAATTAGGGAGAAAAATTATTTTAAAGTTAGTGTTATAAAAAAACTAAAAGAACTTAAAAAGTATTAAATTTAATAAGTGAAATGTAGCAAGACTGATGAATACAAGGTCAATATACAACCATATTTCTATAACAATGACAGTTATTGGAATTTTTAAAATGATAACAGTTTACAATATTGTAAAAATATCAACAGCTAGAAAGAAAGCTACCAAAGTTATGCAAGGTGTCTGCACAGGAAACCATAAAATTGTTGAGAGAAATTTTTGAAAATCTTAATAAATGGACGCATATACCACATTCATGGATTGGAAAACTACGTACTGAAAAGATGCCAATTCTCCCTAAAATGATCTATAAAGTCAGTGTAATCTCAGGCCCCTCTTCCAAATACCATCACGTTGGGGGTTAGGGCTTCAACATATGAATTGGGCGGGGGCAACACAAACATTCAGTCCCTAACACTGTGCAAAGAAGATTTCTTATGACACTACAGTAATTCAGACAGTGGGGTGCTGGAATGAGACTAGACAAACGACCTAATGGATATAAAGTTCAGAAGCAGACTCCACGCACACGGTCATCTGATCTGTAACAAAAGTGACACTGCAGTGCAATGGGGAAGGGTGGTCTTTTCTATGAGTTGTGCTGAGTGTGTGGATATGCACACGGTAAATGAAGCGACTCCCCCCTCACACACGCGAAAGTGCAAACCAGGATGGTTGGGGACGCTAAGATACGATGACTCCCCAGCTGTAAGAAAGAGAGGAATAGTTTCAGGGACAAAGGGAAGAGGCAGTGTTAAAATCAAAGTCAAGAGAACTCCTAGGACCTCTGAAGTAGCAATAAGATGGAGTGATGAGAAGCCATCTGTCTGGGTGGCTGGTGAGGGCTGGGACTTGCAGGAGGCAGGAGGGCCTTTAAAGGTCGAAACAAAAGCCAAACCCAATTCCCTTCCATCTAACTCCTCGGGTTTGTTCACCTCAGTCTGCATCGATGCCACAGACAAGGTAGAGACCTTGAACTCTGCACCCGCTCTTGCAGGGAGTTGGTAGAGGAGGCATTCTGAAAAGATCAGCTGTCCAGAAGCACTCGAGATGCCTTCAAAAAGACTTACGAAAGGTCTTTATCACTGAAAGAAATTTAAATAGATCTAAGTAAATGGAAAGCATCCCATGTCCAGGGACTAGGAGACAATACTGTTAAGATGACAATGCTCCTTAATTAATTTACAGATTCAATGGAACCCCTTTCAGAATCACAGCTGGCTTCTTCACAGAAACTGACAAGGTGATCCTGAAGTTCATACGGTACTGATTGCACAGGACCCAAAACAGCCAACCATCTTGCAAAAGAAGAACAAAGTTGGAAGACTCCCACTTTCCTATTTTAAAACTTACTACAAAGAAACAGAAATCAAGACAGTATGGTGCTGGCATAGGCTAGACATACAGATCAATGGAACAGAATCGAGAGTCCAGAACTAATCCTACATATCTATGGCCAACTGATTTTCAGCAAGGGTGCCAAGATGATTCAATGTGAAAAGAATAGTCTCTTCAACAAATGGTCAATGGGAGAGCCACAGAGTGAAAGAATGAAACTGGACTCTTACCTCATACCATATACAAAAATTAAGTCAAAATGGAGCAAAGACCTAAAGGTAAGAGCTAAAACTATAAACCTCTTAGAAGAAAACACAGGAGTATCTTCATGACTTCAGATTTGACAATGAATGTGACACGAATTTGGCAATTGTACAAGACACAATAGATGTGACGCATCTTAGATGTGACACCAAAAGCATGAGTCACAAAAGAAAAAAATGGATAAAACGGACTTCATCAAAACTAAAAACACCTATGTTTCAAAAGACACTATCAAGAAAGTAAAAAGACAACCCACAGAATGGGAGAAGCTATCAATACTTGAAAATCATATATCTGATAAGGGACTTGTATCTAGAGTACAGAAAGAACATTTACACTTACAAATAATAATAAGACAAATGACTCAATTTAAAATTGGGCAAACGATTTGAATAGACATTGCTTCAAAGAAAATATACAGATGGCCAATAAACACATGAAAAGACGCTCAACACCACCCGTCATCAGGGAAATGCAAATGTTCTGATTAATAAGATTCCACTTCACACCCACTGGGATAGCTATAATGAAAAAGTCAGACAGACACAAGTGTTGACGAGGATGTGGAGAAATAAGAACCCTCACATAACTGCTGGCAGGAGATGGTGCAGCCACTTTAAACAGTCCAGAGGTTTCTCAAATGGTTAAAAACAGAGTTACCAGTATTTCCACTCCTAGGGACACACCCAAGAGAAATGAAAATACATTCATGCAAAAACTTGCACGTGAACATTCATGGCAGCATTATTCATAACAGCCAAAAGGTACAAATAAACCAATGTAAATTATGAATGGATTTTTAAAATTTGGTATAGTCATACAATGAAATATTCTACAGCCATAAAGGGAATGAAGTGCTGACACATGCTACAACATGGATGAACTTTGAAAACATTATGCTAAGTGAAGGAAGCCAGTCACAAAAAAACACGTTATATGTTTCCATTTATAGGAAATGTCCAGAACAGGCAAATCCACATAGACAGAAAATAGATAGGTGATTGTTTCAACGTGCGGCACATGAGGGGTTAGGGGATGACAGTTACAGAGACACGGGGGGTGGGTTTCTTCCTGAGACAATACAAACATGCTAAGATTGACTGGGGCGATGGTTGTTCGTATCTGTGAATATACTAAAAACCACTGAATTGTACATTTTAAATGGGCGAATTGTATGGTATGTGAATTACTTCTCAATAAATTGTTATAAAAAAGTCTTGTGGTTGTATCAAAGCATCAAAAAAACAAAACAAAACAGTATTGCTTTCCATTGAGAACTACTCTTAAGGTTTTTGGTTTTCTGGGGAAACTGTATTTCCTGGAGAAAGCTGCTAGGACTCAAGTCCCAGGTCAGCACACGGGAACCACTGGATTCCTTGCAGTCTTGCCCCTGTGTGGGGCAAGGGTCCCTCCCACCCGTCTGCTCCCCGGGAGGGGCCGCTTGGAGTCCACACACCTTAGAAGGGGAGGCAGTCACACAGGACCCTACTCAGCATCTCCAGGCCACGGAAGTCAAGATCATGGCCCTCGACTCCTGCCTGGGGTGAGGCAATGCAGGTCCAGGCCCCTGCCCGCCCCAGTCTGGCCCTCATGGCCCAGATGGGATGGTCTGCCCCAGCCCGGGCCTACATTCTGCCTGGTTCGTTCCTCTCAAGGCTGCTCGCAAAACACCCATACACAGGGTGCCTCATCCAGGGTCATTCCTAAGTTAGATTTTTCTTAAAGGAAAAAAGAAAATTCCTTTGAGGATAGTTTTTAAAAACTGTTTCAATAGGTTCCAAACATTCCAGAATACTCAGTCCTACTTTTTTAAACCTCATTGCCCTGTTTCTCAGATTTCTTTAGAACTTGTCTCGTTAAGATGGATATCAGGAATCTCAATGGATCCCACTCCTGCCACCCTGGTCTGAGCCCCATCAGCGCTTCCCTTGTTCAAGGCTGAGCCTCCTAACCAGTCCCGCTGCTTCTCCTCCTGTCCCGGCTCTCCTTCAGCACAGCAGCCAGAGGGCCCTTTAACAGTAAAGGCAGACCACCTTCACCGCAGGGGTCCCCTTCCAATGCCACGAAGACACACAGTCAGCCACGCCACCGGTCACGCCCCACTCCCTCTCCAGCTGCCCAAGCTCCAGGGCACTCACTACCATACATCCCTTGAACACGAACTCCTGTCTGAGGCTTCGCACCTCTCCCTGGAGCTCTCTTCTGCAAAAGCATCTGCTCTGCTCCCCTCACTGAGGTCTTGCCCCCATCCCCAGGGAGGGGTCCCTGCTGCCCTATCTAAAATTGACGCCCCACCCCAACCATCACCCACATGTCTCCCCCCTCTTTTATTTAATCTTTCCCCTTGGCATTTACACCATTCACTAAAGAATAGGCTTTACTTAAGTAACTTGTGTATTGTCACCCACCAGACCACAAGCCTTGAGGAGGAGGCTTGTCTGTTTGGATTACTGCTGCATCCCCAGCGCCCCAGCTTTTGTAAACCAAACTTTCAAGGACACAGTATCCTTCAGCATGTCTTCAACCTCGGTGGCGGCCCATGAACTTGAACAGGAAACAAATCACATCTTTACTTCCACTAACTTCCGCAAAGTTTAGCGTTTCCTTCCATTATGAATATAGGCGACAAACCACAGTCATTTTAGCAGTTCCAGGGACTTTTTGCAGAGATGCTGAAAGATTGTTTATGGTTATCATGACTTCAGAATTCTGGTAATTAAGAGACCCACTGTTAGATCTTGTTATTTAATATTGAAGAAGCACTTATACAACAATATCACAGATTTGATTTTTTAAAATTTTGATAACTATTCCGTAGAACTAATTTTCTTTGTAACCGCATGTGTTTTATTTTATGTATTTAAAAACATAGTTCTGAGAAAGGGGTGTAGGGGTTTCGCCAGGCTGACACAGGGGTCCACAGCACAGAAGAGAGAAAGGAACCCTGGACTGAGGCACCTGCTTCTATGCTCAGGATATGTGATTTAATATGGGTCCAAGTTGGCCTGCTGAGATTTCAGTTTTTTTCATTATCTAGTAGAGTTTTGCTCCATAGCGCACAGGTTTTGTGTTAGTTTATAATATACACTCTTCAAAGTAACAGAACAACAAGAAAAGAACTCCTGAGTCAGACCTACAGCCTCCCTGGGGCCAAATGGGCCCCAGAGTTTGTGGAGGCCTCACTGTGGTCCAGGTCCTGGGCCAACGCGAGACAGGCATTAAGTAGATAATAATCCATTTTTTCTTGCTTTCTTGTAATCCAGGCTTATTGTGAAAATAAAAGCAATGAACATGGGTTGGGAAGACAAGGTTAATCCTCCTTTATCCCAGCTTTGCCTAAACCTCTCCTCTTGCCAAGTAGATACATTTTTACCAATGGGCTGTCACTCTTTTTTAGACCTTGTTCTAAGGACTTTAGAAATAGACATTTCCATGTAATTAAAAAAAAAAAAAACCCCTAACACGGATCATCATTTTTATATTGCTCTGCATAGCATTCCCTCAATAACCTTCCCTGACGGTGCACACGGGTATCCAACCCGTTCTTTCCAGTGGCTGAAGAGAACTCTGCTGTAGAGATGAAAGCACACCTATTTAACCAGCCCCCTGTTGAAAAGGTTCCTATTCTTTGCTACTGAAAACAACGCTATAGCAACAAAAAGTATACAATGAAAACAATTTAAAGGTATTATTTTTAAAAGTTGTTCAAAACTGGTACACTGAAAGCCACAAAACATAATGGAGAAAAGATTAAAAGGTCTAAATAATTACAGGGATATATATTATATTCATGGGTTTAAAAAAACTCAGTAGTATAAAGAGGTAAATTCTCCCAAAATTCATCTGTAGATTAAACACAATAAAAATATCAGCAGGTGTACTTTTGTGGAAATTAACAAGCTGATTATAAAATTTATGCAGACATGCAAAGGGTCAAGGATAATCAAGGTAATCTTGAAGAAACATAAAACTGGCAAACTTAGACCATCAGCTATCAAGGCTTATTTTCAAACTAATAACCGATGCAGTGTGTTATTGGTGCAAGGATACATCAAAAGTCCAGAAACCGAACCACCCATGTGACAAACTGAGGTTGGGTCAACATGTGGTACTGAGTCAACTGGCTCTGTCTCCCGAACAAAATAAACCTTGACCCCCCTACCTCAGACACCACACAAAAATCAAGTCCACACAGATCTGTAGCTAAATGTGAAAGATAAAACAACAGCATTTTTAGACGAAAACACAGGAGAATATCTTTATAAGCTTGTAACAAGCAGAGATATACTAAGCAGGACACAAAACCTTCAACCATAAAATAAAAAACTGATAAATTTGACTCCATTAAAATTAAGAAATTCTGTTCTTCAAAATGATACCTTTAACAGAATAAAAAGGCAAGCCACAGAGTGGAAGAAGATATTTGCAAGATATATAACTGACAAAGAACTCATATCAGAATATAAAGAACATCAGTAAGTAGAAGCAGACGGCTTAATAGAAAAATGGACAGAAGACTTGAAAAGGCAATTCACAAAAACCGGATATTCACATGGCCAATACATTTAAAAAAGATGCTAAACTTCATTAACCATCAGGAAAAAGAAAATTAAACCACAAAGTGATACTACTACACCTCCACCAGAATGGCTAATTATGAAAGTACAGACAATGTCTTGCTTTGGGGAATACGTGCATCAATGGGAACTCTTATGCACTGCTGGCGGGAGTGTAAATTGGTACACATACTATGGTAGACACTTATCTACTGAACACTGAAGGTTACAACTCAGCAACCCCACTGCTAGGCATACGCCCACAGAAATGTGCACACACACTCACTAAAACACACCAACGGCAATGTTAACAGCAGCACTATTTTAACACCTTTACTGAGGTATACAAAATATACAAAATATACTGAGGTATAAAAAATATACTGAGATATACAAAATATGCACATATTTCATGTACATAATTGGATGAGTTTGGATATATGCAACGTGTCTGTGAAACCATCACTTATAACCAAGGTATCCGTCGCCTCCCGAAATTTCCCTGAGCAGCACTATTTTTAATAGCCCCAAACTGGAAACACCTCCATCAGGAGCAAAACAAGTAAGTAAAATTGTGGCACGTTCACACAGTATAAATATTCTATACAACAGTGAGAATAAATCTTCCATCACTACGTGCATTCACTTGGATGACTCTCACTGACGTCATGTCAACTGAAAGAAGCCAGGCACAAAAGAGGACACGTCATCTGATGTCCATTCATATAAAGCTCAAAGGGCAAAATGTGAGTCAGTGGTGTGAAAGGTCAGAACTGAGGTTCCATTGGGTGGGGTAGTACAAGGGATTCTGCTATGTTTACTTTGTACAAAGCCACAGAGCTCAATGCTTATGGTTCTTGAGTTTCTTAGTAATAACGTTATACTTCAATAACAAGTTTACATAAGAAACTAACAGAGAACATTCTTGTATTTATGTCTTTGTGCACATATCAGTATTTCTGCATGGAGCAGTCCCTGAAGTGGTACTGTTGGTTCACTTTTTATTTTTTACCTTTATAAAATTTAATTTTTCTATATAACAAAGTATCAGAAGGAAGTAGTTTCCAGTGGTTCATTGATAATATGAGGTATATTCATATCTATGACAGGATTGGACACAGGGTGAAATTGGGCTTCAATGCAGGAACATGAAGGCATCTTCTGACCCATAGGTAGCTCTGGAAATGGCATAGCCTTTTCAGAGGTTGGTTCACTTTTTAAATGAACTTTAAATCTGGATCGGTATTGCCAAATACTCTCAATCACCAACACATAAGAAAATATCTATTTCTGGCAGTCCAAGCCACAGCAATCAGGCAAGAAAAAGAAAAAAGGCATCAGAATTGGGAAAAAAAAGGAAGTAAAAATGTCTCTATTTGCAGATGACATGATTTTATATACAGGAAACCCTAAAGACCCCACTGAAATTCTGTTAGAGCTAATCAACAAATTCCGTAAAATTGCAGAATACAAAATCAACACACAAAAATGAGTAGCATTTCTGTAAACTAACAATGAATTATCTGAAAAATAAATAAATAAAACAATCTCATTTACAATAGCATCAAAACCAATAAAATACATAGGAATAAATGAAACCAAGGAGGTGAAAGATCTCTACACTGAAAGCTATTAAGATATTGATGAGAGAAAGTGAAGAAGACATAAATAGGTGGGAAAATATCCTGTGTTCATGCACTGGAAGAATTAATATTGTTAAAATGTCCATACTACCCAAAGCCATCTATAGGTTAAATGTCACTATCAAGATTTCAATAGCATTTTTTTTTACAGAAATAAATAGAAAAAAAATCCTAAAATGTGTATAGATGAAAGACCTCAAATAGCCAAGCAGTCTTGAGAAAGAAGGACAAAGCTGGAGGTTATCACGTGCCCTGATTTCAAACTATATTACAAAGCCATAGTAATCAAGAGTATGGTAATGGCATTAAAAACAAACACAGACATCAATGGAGCAGCATAGACAGCCCAGAAATAAACCCATGCATATATATGGTCAATTAATTTATGAGAAAGGACCTAAGAATATATGATGGGGAAAAGACAGCCTCTCCAATAAATGGTGCTGGAAAACTGGAAATTCTCACGTAAAAGAATGAAACTAGACCTCTAAATTATACCACTCACAAAAATTAACTCAAAATGCATTGAAGACTTAAAATGTAAGACCAGAAACCATAAAACTCCTAGAAGAAAACATAGGGAAAATTTCCTTGACATGGGTGTTGGCAACGATTTTTTGGATATGACACCTAAAGCACAATCAACAAAATAAAAAATAAACAAGTGGGACTATATCAAACTAAAAAGCTTCTGTACATCAAAAGAAATTATCAACAAAGTGAAAAGACAACCTACGGAATGGAAGAAAATGTTTGCAAACACATCTGATAAGGGGTTAATATCCAAAATATATGAGGAATTCATAAAACTCAATAGCAGTCCCCTCCCAAATAATACAATTAAAACATGGACCAAGGAGTTAAACAGACATTTTTCCAAAGAAAATATTCAAATGGCTGACAGGTCCATGAAAAGATGCTCAACATTACTAATCACCAGGAAAATGCAAATCGAAACCACAGTGAGGTGCCCCTCACACCTCTCAGATTGGCCATCATCAAAAGGACAGGCGATAACAAACGCTGGTGAGGATGTGGACAGAAGGGAATCCTTGAGCACTGTTGGTGGGAATGTAAAGTGGTGCAGCCATTGTGGAGAACAGTATGGAGGTTCCTCAAAGAACTGAAAATAGAGCTACCATATGATCTAGCATTTCCACTTCTGGATACATATCTAAAGGAAAAGAAGTCACTGTTCTGAAGAGATACCTGCACTCCCACGTTCACTGCCACATTATTTGCAACAGCCAAGACCTGGGAACAAGGTAAAAGTGTCCAACGACAGGTGAACAAATTAAGAACATAATGGGAAAAATACATATAAATGGGAACGTGAGATACGTACATACATATATATATAACATATATATAAAATGGAAATATAAGATAGATCGGTATCTATATAATGGAATACTAGTATTTAATTACAGTAATCCAGTATAAATATATAGTGGAATAATGGAACTATTCAGCCATAAAAAATAAGGAAATCCTGCCCTTTGTGACAATACGGTTGGAGCTTGAGGGCCTTACACTAAGTGAAATAAGTCAGACAGAGAAAGACAAATACTGTATGATCTCCCTTAGATGTAACCAAACTCATAGAAACGGAGCAGATTTGTCTTGCCAGAGGTGGAGGGCTGGGGGAATTGGATGAAGGTGGTCAAATGGTACAAAGTTTCATTTTGTAAGCTATAAGACAAATAAGTTCTGGGGATGTAATGTAAAACATGTTGACTATGGCTAACACAACCATTTTGTATATGTGAAAGCTGCTAAGAGAGTAGATCTTAAAAGTTTGCATCATAAGGAAAAAATATTTTTTGTGACTGTGTGAAGTGATAGATGTTAACTCATTGTGGTAGTATTTCACAACATATACATATATCAAATCATGGTTATACACCTTAAACTTACACAACATTGTATGTCAATTATACCTCAATAAAACTGGAAAAAATAGAAGGAAACCGAAAATATCTATTTCACCACACCTTTACCCATAATAAATAATTCATTCCTGCCTGCATTTAAAAATATTTATTGTCATAAAAGGACAAATAGTTTATGATTCCACTCATATGAGGAACCCAGATGAGTCAAATTTATAGAAACAGAAAGTAGATGATGGGGCCAGGGGCTGGGGAGGGGAATGCGGAGTCAGTGTTTAACGGGGACAGAGTTCCAGGTTTGCAAGATGAAAAAGTCTGGAGATGGATAGTGGTGAAGGTTGCACAGCAATGTGAATGCTGACTGCCACTGCGCTGTACTCTTAGAAATGGTTAAAATGGTAAATGTTATATTTTAGCAATTAAAAAACATTTAAAAATTTATTGCATGCCTATTAGGTGCCTGGCACTGTTCTAGGTGCTAGGAATATAGCTGTGAATCAGGGACAAACATTTACTGCTTCTGACAGACTTGTATTCCAGGGAAGCTGTTATCAGTCAAAATTTTTGCTAATATAATTGGTAACAATGTTATCTTACTGCTTTAATGGCATTGTTCTAGTTACTAGTAGGTTTAGTATATTTTCATATATTTGTGCACCATTTGTATTTCTTCTGTGAAGTGCCTGTTCATATCATTTGCTCATTCTTTTCTATTGGGTTGTCTTTTTCTTATTAACTTGCAGGAGCTCTTTGTATTTTATGGCTCTTACCTCTTTGCCTATTTATATGTCCCAAATACCTTCTCTAAGTCATCGGCTTTGCTCTGGGCTTTTCTCCCTCTCTGTCCCTGCCCCCGCCACGTTTCTGGTTTCTGGTTCTTTGCTTCTGATGATGTTCCCCGTCCTAGGATTTACAAGCAAATTTTTCTTGTATTTTATTCTAGTACTTTGATAGCTCCCTCCCGCCTCTGGTGGAGTCTTCTGGGTAGCGGTCCCATCGCCACTGTCCACCGCCCATTTGTGGGACATCTCTGTACCGGGAGAGGTGCAGGGGCCTGCTGGCCACCCAGGCAGGAGACGGCAGTGCCTCAGGTACCCACGTCTACTTTTCAGCATCTAGGTGGCGCCTCCTGGCTGCGCGTGTGGCCGCTCCTGAGCAGCTGGTTTGGAACTGGGCTGGAAGGTGGTTCACGTGGTCAGAGCACCGGGCTTCAAACAGTACATCCTGCAAAGAAGGGCCGTCCAGGATCCTCCCTTCTGTGAGGCCACTCATGCCTGATTTTCCCAGACCAGCATTTGCCATGATCTGGTTCAGACACCAATAGTCTGAAGAAAGAATACAGCCTCAGGGGAACCTCAACAAATCAAGCAGGCCTTGAAGGCGGCCTTGGCTGGCCACGCTGACCCCGCCTCTTCCAATCTGTCCTAAACAAGACACATAAACGGGCAACACAGAACGCGTGAACGCTGAACACCACGGCAGAGGGTCAACCTTCTGCTAAATCCGGGAAGGCTTTGCCCTGATGGAAAGACAGGCGGGGTGGAGGTAAAATCACACGAAGGCAGGCCTCTCTGGCCCTGCTGGACACACCCTGGACGTGCCTCGTGATGCAGGGACCAGCTCAGAGGGAGCAGAGGGCTCCGGCCCCATGCCCACAGCACAGACCGGCCTCGTCCACTAGGAAGGGACCACAGCCACACTCCCCATCCACCTCCTCTAGTCTTTACGCATCGATTCGAAGATGTGCTTGGTCACCGGCTGGGAAGGAAGGAGAGTAGGGAATCTAGCCAAGGTGACCAGCCTTCTGGGAAGCGTATTTGCCAACTCAAGCACTGGAGGCCATGGCCGGGGTAGGACAGTGCCTGCTGGGAATGGCGTGTGTTTTGAATGGGCTATTTTTTTTAAAATTTAAATTAACATTAAAATATTTGAGTAACATTAATAACATTTTTTTTGAAGATGTTGGGGGTAGGAGTTTATTAATTAATTAATTTATTTTTGCTGTGTTGGGTCTTCGTCTCTGTGCAAGGGCTTTCTCTAGTTGTGGCAAGTGGGGGCCACTCTTCATCGCGGTGTGCGGGCCTCTCACTATCATGGCCTCTCTTGTTGCGGAGCACAGGCTCCAGACGCGCAGGCTCAGTAGTTGTGGCTCATGGGCCTAGATGCTCCGCGGCATGTGGGATCCTCCCAGACCAGGGCTCGAACCCGTGTCCCCTGCATTAGCAGGCAGTGAATTGGCTATTTTTAAAAACTATCAGTTTTAGGTTCACAGCAAAATTGAGCGGGAGGTACAGAGATGCTCCCTACGCAAGCACACACAAGCACAGCCTCTCCCATAATGCACACCCCCACTGGGGTGGCACGTTCTGTTAGAATTAATGAACCTCCACTGACACATCATGGTCACCCAAAGTCCAGAGTTTACGTTAGGGTTCACTCTGGTGTACATTTGATGGGTTTGGACAAGTGTATAATGACGTGCAGCCACCGTCACAGAGGACAGTTTCACTGGCCTAAAAACCCTCTGTGCCCTGCCTGTTCTATTCACCCCTTCTCTCTCCCCAGTCCCTGGCAACCACTGGTCTTTTTACTGTCTCCATAGTTTTGCCTTTTCCAAAATGTCACATAGGTGGAATCATGCAATAAGTAGCCTTTACAGATTGGCTCCTTTCACTTTGAATATGCATTGAAGTTTTCTCCACATCGAGTCATCTCGAGAGCTCACTCCTTTTCAGCGCTGAATAGCATGACACTGTCTGGATGCGCCACCGTTTACTAAGCCATTCACCTAATCTTGGTTGCTTCTGAGTATCAGCAATTATGGGTAAAGCTGTTATGAACATTCCCAGGCAGGTTTCTGTGTGGACACGTTTTCAGCTCTTTGGGTAACTACCAAAGGGTGTGACTGCTGGATCATATGGCAAGCGAAGGTTCAGCTTTGTGGGAAACTGCCACACTGTTCTCTCCACCACTGACTGTGTCCTGTGCCTACACGTACTCACCCGCAGGCGAGCCAACACCGCTTCTCGGGCCTCATGTCCGTTAGCACTGAGGGGCTAAAGCTTCGAACACGAGGAAGGCCAGCCCAGCCTGCAAGGGGCCCCAGACCCGGCAGGGAGACAGTTGCCGGCATCGTGGCGACACCAGGGCCCCTCGCCCCACCTGAACGTGCAATTCCATCGCAAACACCCATGGTCCTGGATGTAATGCCAGTGGCAGCTGGAGTAGCTAGAAGACTTTTCAGAGGAAGGCCTTTTAAGCATCCAACTGAAGAAATGAGTCAACAGATCTCCCGCCTCTGATGGCCCTGACAGGTACGCAGCGCTGACTGCTTAGGTGACAGACGATGAAACCTGCAGCCGCAGAGGACGAGAAAAATTAACTGCCGTTCATGAAACTGGACCACAAGTTGCCCAACGAAAGCAGTATTTCACGGTTCGGTTTTCCTTCTGCATTTAGTCACGGAAGTGGCACTGCCGGCTCTGGGAGGAGGGGCGGGTTCTCGGCGTGACGTCTGCCGCTTCCCCACCAGCACTGAGTGGCCATGCGGCAGCAGGGATGAGAAGTGGTTCATTTTAAACTCTAATGGATTTACACAAAGACCATTCTCTTCATTCTTCTAAAACCCAAGCCCTAATTATCTCGGTGCCTGGGGGCCTTGGTGATACAGCTGCAAACACCACACCACGTAGCTTTGCTGTATGAAAATTATTTTCTTCCTAAAAGGACATTATTTCTTCTGCATGTGGGCCAGACTGTGCCTGTACTCCAGCTCTGAACCCACTCAGTGTCTCTAGGGCCGAGCATGCACCCCTCTCCCCCCACGCGGTGTGCAGAGCCCTCGACTGGGTAGGGCTGCTCTGAGTGCGACGCGGGGAACTTCACCCGGGAGGGGATGATGGATGTTGGGTTGTCCGGGGTTTGCTCGGTCCAGAAAGCTCAGGGGGGCAGTTGAGAGTCAGACGTGGGCAGGAGTCAACGCAGCGCTTGCTGTGACGGAGAAAGTGATGCCAACCGTTGCTTTTTCTCCTAGAACTTTTCTAATAGGAATGGATCTCGCTGTCAGGAAGGCTGGAGGCCATTAGAAGTGAGCTATGGCGAAGGTGATTTCCTGGCCACGTGGACCGGTAGGGCTTGGTGCACTTGGACTTGGCTTTATTTTTTTTTTTTAGTCAAACAAGAATCAATATTTAAGATTATGCAATGTCCAAACCAGCCTGAAGTAACTGCCAATCCGAGGACAAGAGCTGGATAATTTACAGAGCAAGGAATCCATTTTTTTTGAGAGGGGGAAGGGAAAAATCAAGATTTAAGCTTTTTATCTTGGGCTGAACTTTTCTCCTCCATTCTTAATGGCACCAGACATAAATAAACCATCCATTTTGTTTTGTATGAACGGTCTGTACTTTGCACACACTCTGAGCAAACGACAGGCCAGTTTTAGATCCTGACCACAGGTCTGAGCCGTAACCACCTTGTAAACAACACTCATTTATGTTTTTCCAACTTACAGCGCTGTCCTTGAGCCCAATCAAAATCTACCCTCTTATTCTTTTGCCCCTACAATCAGCAGAGAAAGTCTTTTTATTGTCAGCTACTAATGGTTCTTCTGTACCATATTTTAAATGTGAAGATTAAATATTTATACATGTCTCGTCAACAGCATCCCATAACTGGCCCTCCCGAAGCCGCAGACGTGGGCGGTGCACACGCACACAGAGTCAGAGGCCGCGGGGCATGGGAGCGGCAGCACGGGCTGTAGCGAGCACAGCACCTGCTGTCACCGGGGCCCGCACTCTCATTGCCGGCGCAGGGCCTGTGTCTCAAGAAGCCTGCGTCGCGGCCAGGCTTTGTCCCCAGTTACTGGGATCACTGGCCTCTGCTACCCTAGAGGTGACCCCCCAGGTGACCCACCTGGACACTGTTCGTCTCAAGGTGTCTGCAGGAGGAAGCCAGGAAGCACTGCCTCTTCCCCGCCACCTGGAAGTGAAGCGCAGCAGGAGTCGGAGTCTGATGGACAAACCAGCGGGGGGCCGGGCAGGACGCTGTGCACAACTCTGCAGCGGCAACGAGAGGGCCACGCGGGTCCTGAGGGGACGGGGCGGGGGCCCTGGGCACTGCCACGGGGCCACGTCCAGCACGGCTTCAGGAGCTTCTCTAGGCCTGGCTCGAGCCCTCGGTGAGCGGAAGTTCTCAGCCCTGAAACAGACGGGCCGGGAGGGAGCCATGGGCCTGGGAAGTGGAGACGGCGCGGCAGGAGGGCCCCGGGCACTTCGGAGCAAACTGCACCACCTCGTGGGGGCAGCCGACCCGCCTTCTCCCCACGGGGCCATTAACACCCCGGACAGGTCGGCAGAGCCCAGCTGTGACGGAATCCGGAAGGGCCCGGCTGCGGGGGCGGAAGCGTGGGTCACGGGGGTGGAACCGGACGCAGCGCGGGACGCGCGGGAAGCCCCGCCCTCCCACCGCTGTGAGCTCTGCAGTGGGGGTGGGGGTGGGGGCGGTGGCTCGGTGGACGCCACTGAATCACAAGCTGATCGATACCCTTTCAGGCTGGGAAAGCCCTGCCGGCGACTTGAAGGAAAGAAGCAGTGCACAAGCAGCCCGGCTCGCTCTCCCGCTCGAACAAACGGCAGAGGAGAGGAAAGTCCACCTCCCTTTCCTGCGCTGCTGACCGGGGGCACCTGGGAACCCAGCTTGCCCGAGGGGAGCTCCTCGGCCCGCAGTCTGGATGGACAGTGCCTGGGGGCACGGTGGGCAGGTGGGCCCAGAGCTCGGCCCGGCTGAGCCCTGAGAGCCCAGAGGCCTCCGTCTGCGTACTCGCCTCTTGGGAAGATTGTGAGTTTCCGTGAGACGCACAAGGTCCACACAGGAGCTTCAGAAACTGTAAAGTGCTGCGCGGGTGTCAAGACTATTCTTGTTTCCACACGCGAACGATTCATGGAATCAGTGACCCCAGTCCTTCCTCAAAAGGAGCCAGCAAATACCCAGGTAGGGCAGGACTGGCATAAACCCCCGGAGACCGAAGCGGGTCTGGAATCCCCGTGGGCGTGCCGCTGCCCCCGCCCCAAGCGACGGCAGGCTCCGGGGGGCAGGCCAAACCTTGGGGGCTCTCGTCTGGACCAGCAGGGGAAGGACACGAACGCGCAACCCTGGACCATGACCCTCAAGGCGTCTGGGACAGGAGCTGGAGGACTCGAGCCCTCCGCTAACAGCGAGGCATGGATAAGGCCACACCGGCCATCATGGAGACGGAACCGGCCGGCCGTCGGCCGGGAGGCAGCCCGGGAGGACGTGCGCCTCAGGTGGGCCAGCTCGGGGGCCGCCGGCTCTCGTAACCGCCGCGACGACGCTGATGGGCACATATTGATTTCCTCAGTGCCTCTCCGGAGCCCCAGAGCACTTGGCGCACTTACTGGAAAGTGCCTGAAACCAAACAGAAGACAGGCCCAATGAGGAGAATCAATCCAAACGTTAAGGGTATCTGAGGGCTTAGGAGCAAATGGGGAGAGACAACAGGTATTCAGCCTCCCCCAGATCCAAACACTTACGGAAGACGCTCTGCCCCACGCCATTCAATATCCTGCTACCGCCTTGCCAGTAAAACGGAAAGTAAGAGGTTAGTGTCTGCGCACTGCTGGTAGATGGACCCGGCTTTCAGGGAAAGGCCTCAGATGGTCTGCAGATCTACACGCGCTAAACGGCGCCCTGGGCAGTTGCCTGCCCAGCGGTCCCACCCCCGGCCCCCTCAGGCTGCCTTGGGCCCTCGCTCGACACCCAGGCCGGCCCTCACAAAACCACACCGTTTTCTTAAAAGTTTCTGCTTGGAAATAATTTCAAACCGACAGGAAAGCTGGCGGAACAGAACCACGTAGCGCACGCCCACCAATCCTTCGCCCAGATTCACGTCCTGCTGAGAGCATCGTTGCTGATCTCCTGCCTATTTTTTCTGAGCCGCTTGGGAGGGACGCATTGTGGGTATTCATCCCAAACTTTCAGGGTGTGTCTCAGGGGTCAGGGCACTGCTTCCAACTTCAGTAACTGCAGCATCGACGCAGAACTTCAATCGACCAATAATGCCCTTCCCACACTCCCTTCTAACCTAGGACCCGTCCAGGAGCAGGGATTGCAGTTAGCTGCCCTGTCTCCTTACTCTCCTTTCCTCTGGAACATTCTCACCGCCTCTGTCTTCTCTGACATTGATGTTTTCTAAGAAAAATCCTTGTTTTCACAGCAGCTTTCACCCCGGGCTGCTGGGCTATAAGAGCCCGCTGTGTCTCCCACAGACACGGGGACCAGATCAGCCTGGGTCGCCCAGCTGTGGCCACGTGTGTTCAGAACCCATGGACGGCGGCATCTGGTGCTGGAGGGGTCAGGCCTGAGGCTGCCCACGTGAAGGTACTCCTGAAGTGGGCACGGGGCGTGCAGAGGGTGCACGTCGCTCCGGGCAGCGCTCTTTGGCCACAGACTCGTGATGCAGGCGGCAGCCCCTCAAGGGTCAGCGCTCAGGGGACCAGCTCCCGGCTGAGCCTCACCTGCAGCATCAAAGACGGGCATGGACGCCGAGGACCCCGTTTCACCTTTGGCTGAGAGCGAACTTGACAAAGACCGATATTAAAAGTGATCTTTCTCTTCTTGGGATCATCTCCCCCATGGAGCCCTGTAGGCAGCTTTGCAGAACCCCGCGGAGTCCAGGGAAGCCCAGGGAAGCAGAGCAGCCTCTGAACACAGCCGCCCCCTCACCTTTCCCTAACTTTGGTAACACGTGGGGAAATGAATTGGGAGCTGGAAGGAGAAAGAAGGATGAACGGGCATGCGGCGCAGAGTCCTGAGACGGGATGGTCAAGGCCTGCCCCTCAGCCCAGGGTCCTGTGTCTACGACGGGCTCTGTGCCCTCCCAGGGGGCCGGGGCCGCAGACTCCAGAGGAAGGTAGGAGCACCCATGCTTGTGCAGAGGAAGCGGGGCCTTGGGAGACGGAGGCCTCCGGGCTGCGTCCGGGGTCTCCATCACACTGCTGGACCAGGCCGGTGGTCTCGAGCCTGTGGGCCGGAGCGACTCTGAACGGCTTCCTCCCTCTGCAGCTCCACTCTGGGGAAGGGGCCCTGACAGACGTGTTAGTACTAAATAGTTCCCTTAGGAAGAAGAGAAGGGAAGGGAGGGGTCTGGGGAGGAACAGGGGGCAGTGGAGAGAGAGGTGAGAGCGAGCGAGCTGCAGCGCGATGCAAGAAGAGCACAAGCCTTGTTCCCTAAACCCCCAGGTGCCACTGCACCGTGACACGAAAGCCCACAGGGAAAAGGGCTGCGGCAGTTCCCGTGCGGAACTATACTTTATCAGTCGCCAGTGTTCACCATTCTGAGGCTCATACAGGGAGGAGGCCCCCTTTGGAACCGATCTCACTCATGAACATTCTGTGACGTGGAGCCAGACAGGGTGAATCGGTATAGGATAAGATACAGAAGGAAGAGATGAGCTTTAAAAATCCCCAAACAAAACCCCTGCTGTTTGCAAGCAGAATTTAGAGAGAATGTAAAAGAATTCGGATTACCTAGCTGATTGGAAAATAAAAGTATTTCACATTTTCAGATTGGACAGTCAGCAAAATATTCCTAAAGGAACACATGGCCTCAGAGTAAAGACGGAATTAAGGGTATGACTCTAAGAGCTCAGACCACGTTTAAGAGTCTTACAGACCCTCTCAGCAAGAGAAAGAGGGCTTCTAAAAACCTGAGGGGCATTGTCTCATAGAATCCTGACATGTCCAAAGTAGAGAGAGGTCTGTCTTGAAAAGAATTACAGTTGTGACTTCTAGGGGCATAGAGGAAACGCTGAGAAGACTCACAGGAGACCTACAAAAATTTTAAGAGAATTATATTAATAAGAGCACTACCAGCTGGACTAAGGGCGGGGGGGGCAATACTGTTCAAGATGAAAAGGCGATTCTGGGCCTCCAGATTTCTATGAGCAGAAAGAAGACAGAGAAAGCTACTGATCTTCAAACATGGGTCAATTCTGATGGAAAAGAATCACTAGAGAGCAGAACAAGAGGACATTGGAGGGCTTCTCTGGTGGCGCAGTGGTTGAGAGTCTGCCTGCCGATGCAGGGGACACAGGTTCGTGCCCCAGTTCGGGAAGATCCCACATGCCGCAGAGCGGCTGGGCCGGTGAGCCATGGCTGCTGAGCCTGCGCGTCTGGAGCCTGTGCTCCGCAATGGGAGAGGTCACAACAGTGAGAGCCCCGCGTACTGCAAAAAAATAAAATAAAATAAAATTGCAGCTGTAATTAAAGATCTCTCACAAAGAAAACTCCAGGCTCAGAGGGCTTCACTGGCAAATGCTACCAAATATTTGAAGGAGAAATAAGATAAATCTTACATAAACTCTGTCAGAGAAGAAAGAAAGAGGCAGCACTTTCTGACACATTTTGTAAGTCCGGTATAAGCCTGATATAAAAACTTGAGAATAATGAAAGAGGAAAGGAAATTACAGGCCAATATCTTTCTTGACCAGAGACACAAAAATCATTCACAAAATATTAGCAAATTAAACTGACAATATATAAGAGAATACACCATGACCAACTGAGCTTATTCTAGGAATGCAAGGTTATTTTAACATTTGAAGATCAATTGTAATTCACCACATTAGTAGAGCAAGGAGAACAACCATTTAATCATCTCGATAAGTACAAAAAAACCATTTGACAAATTCAACTCATTCATTTTGAAAACTCTCAGCAAACAACGAATGGAAGGAACTTCCTCAATGAGATAAAAAGGCATCTATGAGAAACCTACAGCTAACATCAGGCTCAGTGGCAAGGACCTGAGTGATTTTCCCTCAAGATGGTGACCATGGCAAGAATGTCCATTCTTTTCACTTTTAGTCAACACTGACTGGAGGTTATGACCAGTGAAATAAGATAAGAAAAAGAAATGAAATGCATAAAAATGGGAGAAGAAGTAAAACTCGCTCTTGCCCCACGGATGAAATGATTATACATGGAGAAAATCCTAAGTAATCTAAAAGAAAACTACTAGGATAAATTAGTAAATTTTTTAAGGGTGTAAAATTCAAGGACAAAATAAAATACTAATTGAGTCAATGTCATGAAAGAAAAGGACAGTGTGAGAAACTGTCAAAAACTGGAGGAGGCTAAGGAGATATGATGAGTAAATGCAATGTGGTGTCTGGACTGGACCCTGGATCAGAGAAAGAACATCAGTGGGAAAACTGGCGAGATCTGAATAAAGTCTGTAATTTAGTTAATAGTACTTACCAACGTTAATTTCTTACTTTTGACAGTTGTACCGTTGTTACATAAGACGTTAACATGACAGGAAACTGGGTCAAGGGCATATGGGAACTCTTTGTACTATCTTTGCAAGTTTTTTAAGTCTAAAGTTATATCAAAATAAAAAGTTTAAGAACACAGAAGACATCACTGGAGGCTTCTTGAATGAGACGGAAGCAACATGGCTCTGGTGGCAGCTACAGCAGCAGGTGCTCCACCAGGCCAGGTTCCTGTGTGAGCCCAGAAGCTGTTCCTGGGAGCTCAGCCCTTGAACTTCCTGCCAGTGATTCTGTAGCTACATAATGCCCTGTAGTAAATTTCTTGCTTAAGCAGCAAAAGTCACTGCTAAGAAAATGAAAAGGCAAGCTGCAGACCAGGAGAAGATATTTCTACCATATATACTCACACGGAGGAATTGCTTCTAGACTATACAGAGAGGTGTACAGGTGTCGACACTGAGGTGACAAATAGGAAAATGAGGAGGGAGTAAACAGCCATGTCATCAGGGAGATTATAAAAAAAAAAAAAGAGCCAGTTTTTTAAGGAAACTCCATATACGACCCAGCAATCCCACTACTGGGCATATACCCTGAGAAAACCATAATTCAAAAAGAGTCATGTACCACAATGTTCACTGCAGCACTATTTACAATAGCCAGGACATGGAAACAACCTAAGCGTCCATCGACAGATGAATGGATAAAGATGTGGCACATATACACAATGGAATATTACTCAGCCATAAAAAGAAATGAAATTGAGTTATTTGTAGTGAGGTGGATGGACCTAGAGACTGTCATACAGAGTGAAGTAAGTCAGAAAGAGAAAAACAAATACCGTATGCTAACACATATATATGGAATCTTAAAAAAAACCAAAAAGTTCTGAAGAACCTAGGGGCAGGACAGGAATAAAGATGCAGACGTAGAGAATGGACTTGAGGACACGGGGAGGGGGAAGGGTAAGCTGGGACGAAGTGAGAGGGTGGCATGGACATATATACACTACCAAATGTAAAACAGATAGCTAGTGGGAAGCAGCCACATAGCACAGGGAGATCAGCTCGGTGCTTTGTGTCCACCTAGAGGGGTGGGATAGGGAGGGTGGGAGGGAGACGCAAAAGGGAGGGGATATGGGGATATATGTATATGTATAGTTGATTCACTTTGTTATACAGCAGAAACTAACACACCATTGTAAAGCAATTATACTCCAATAAAGATGTTAAAAAAATAAAAAATAAAAGAAATAAAATGCACTGATACAAAAAAAAGAATGAATAAACAAACTGTGGAATATTCTTACAATGGAATGTTACTCAGCAATAGAACATGAGCTTTGGATTCAGGTAACACTACAGCTGACTGCACAAGCACCGCGTGGAGTGAAAGAAGCCCAACAACAAAGGGTGCCCACTGGGCGATTCCACTCACAGCAAGTTCACAACAGAATGAATCCACGGTGACGGGAGCAGAACAGGGCGGCCTGTGGGGGAGGGGATTGACTGGAAGGGGGCAGGGGGGAAGTTCCTGAAGCGACGAAGAAGTTCCATGCCTTTAAAATTTTTTTAAATTGAGGTAACCAATACGTAATGTCAAAAGCTACGTTTTAACCACTCTGCACAGCTCAGTGGCACCGAGGACATCCACCCTGCTGTACAGGCACCGCCACCATCCATCTCTGGAACTTCTTCAGCAGCCCCGACTGAAACCCTGCACCCGCTAAACACTAACTCGCCATTTCCTCCTCCCCCAGCAACCACCACTCCTCCTGTCTCTGTGGATCTATTATTCCAGGTGCTTTGTATAAGTGGAATTATGTAATATTTGTCCTTTTATATCTGGCCTATTTTATTTGGCATTATATATTCAAGTTTCTTCCACGCTGTAGCAGGTGTCATAATTTCCTTACGAAGGGTAAATAATATTCCACTCTATGGATGGACCGCATTTTGTCTGTCTATTCATCCAATGATGGATAATTTATGTTGTTCCCACCTTTTAGCTGTTGTGAATAACGTTACCAAGAACAAGACATGAGTGTGCAAACACCTGATAGCGAAAAGTTCTGCATCTTGACTGGGGTGTTGGTTACGCAGCGGGATACATTTTCAAAGCTCACTATACAGGGCACTTACAACCTGTGAAGTGGCACACCCCTCGTGCCCTAACCACAACAGGCCTTAGGTATAGCCCTCCGTTCCCTCTGCTCCCCTCTACTCACCCCTGCCGCCTCGGGGGCTGGGGAGGAAAGCCCCCTCCCACTTCCTCCAGCTTGAGCCAGGGCTCCCCACCTGTCCCCCGTCACTCAGTTCAACCCCCATGCGCCGACAGGGAGTCACACTGCGTGTGGGGGACAGCAGGCCTCCAGGGAGACACCGGGGGTGGGCCCCCTGCACCCCACAGCACTCTGGGCTTTGTCTACTCACCCCCCGATCTTCCCTCTTTGCAGCTGAGCCCCTGGAGGCAGCCTGCCCCCGTACAGCAGCCGTGGGGCTGAGCAGGCCATGTCCGCTGCCATCGGGGAGGGGTCTGTGCCCCCTGAGCAGTTCCTGGGGTTCCTCATACAGAGGGCGTCAGGCTCTGCCAGCACCTTCGGAATGACTCGCATATGTTTTTTAACAAGTCAACAGGAGAGTTGAAATAGGCTTAAGGCCCTCTTGCTTTCCTTGAAGAAAGTTCTGTATTGTATTAATAAAGAGAAACAGTAGGAATCGTGGCAAAAATAATAAAAAAGACAGCTCTGTTGGGGAGGAGGTGCCGCAGCTCTCCCTAGGGGATGGACGTCTACTCTGGAGCTAATTCTTTTCTGAAATAAGTTTGATCTGTCCTCACAGATGATCAAAGCAGCGTGCGGCCCATGAGGACGAGCGGGATGCTGGAAATGCTGGAGGCGAGCTCCCGGTCTTGGAGGAACACAGCCCGCGTTTTCCCTGCCTCGGCTTCCACGTGCTGGGAGTGGGATCCATCCACAGCCCAGTCCCGGTGCCCCGGCATCAGCCGTGGGCAAGCGGGTCAGGTGGGGCTCCGGGCGAGGCATCCAGGAAGGGCAGAGGAACCCCTAACCCTAACTCCCAGGCGCTCCCCGCACCGCTGGCCCCTCCAGCCCGACGCAGGGAGGGGCGCTCCGCCCTGAGCCAGCTGCCACCCAGCCTGTAGCCAAAGGCAGCCGAAGTCCCCCCCCCCCCCCCCCCGCCTCCCCTGCGCCCGTCCCCAGAGCCAGTCCACACCCGGGCAGGGCACAGAGAACAGTGCTCGTTACTGGTTTACCCTCCTGTGGGGCCCGGCAGGTTGTTCCTGAAGACCACAAGGTCCCTGAAAAGCCTGGCTCAGCGCACGGCCCCGGCTGCCACGGCCTTGCTCTGGGTCTCTCCGCTTGAGGTCAAGGGTGAGAAGCCGCTCTCCGACCCAGGTCCAACTGGGCGGGACTCTCACAGCCTAGAACAGGCTGGCCCTGGGCCGTCCTCAAGCCTTTCAAGCACTTTCTAATTTTCCTGGCTGTTTTTCAAAAGCTCCTTTTTCTCCATAAATTGACCTTTAAGAGTGGTTATTTGATATACAAAGCAGACAGCTTGTCATTACTTAATTCCTTAAATGATACACCAGCATTTGGACAAAGGATATACTAGCATTTCATAAATGTTAACACCTATATAAAATATCGTATTGTTGTCAATAATATCAAGATATTAGTAATGCCAACACTGTCAGGATACCTTTGACTAATTAAACTGTATCAATATTAGGGTTCAATTTGAAAATAGTACCCTAATTGTAAAAAAACTCCAAAGGAAGGCCTTTTTAGTTAGAAATAAAACGATTCAATACAATGGGAGGTTGTATTAATACTGTAAGCCCAGAGAACTTTTCTTGAGGTCGCAAAAAGGAACATATGGTGCCCATTTAAAACGCACCAATTACATAGAAGGCATCGGGTGGGTATGAAACCATTTACTGAGGTCAGAAACCTGGTGAGCAGAGGCTGGGCCACGGCTGGGCATGGGCGTGGGCTGGCTCCCATGGGAGTTCTCCACCACGCCGGCCACGCTGTGCAGCTCACAGTCACACCACTCGTAGCCGCTGACCGACGCTGCCTGAGCGAAGATGCATGGCACAGCAGACAGGGGTGCAGGGGAGTCTCAGCTCCACAGATCTCCACCCTCTGCGGTGTACAGTGCCACGCTGGTGGGTGTTTTACACAGCCCGCTTTCCCCCCTTTTCCTTTTTATCTTGGGGGATCGGGAAATGAAAGATCTATTTACTTTTAAGCTGATTTTATTTTTTCAGCATCATCTTCAGGAGTTTATATTTTTCCCTAAAAACTACCTGAAGAGCCTGGAAGCCGTCTGGTCCTCACAGAACTTGCCCCCATCTCACTGCCCCTTGAGCTGGTGCTGCTGCATTCCCACAGCAGTGAACAAATGCCGGGAAGACATCGCTCCTGCCTCTGGGGAAGATGTCCAGTAACAGACGTTAAGAAAGCAGCACGATTATCTCCCACATCGTTTCCAGACACCATCTCAGTTCACAGGTTCCTGGCAAAGGAGATGGGGCACAGTAAGGGACAAAGGACCAAAGACAGTGACACAGCACAGATCAGTGACTTTGGAAACAAAATACAAATATTTGGGGGCAGACACATCATTTTAAGTTTCGTACGTGAAGTGAGACCTTATTAAAATGTTTTTGCTTTCTTGCATTCTTTCTTATTGTATGTGCTAACTTAAAAACTAACATTTCATTATGGAGCATCTCAAACATATGTGAAGTAAACAGAATAGCATAATGAGTCCCTTACACCTGGCACCCAGCTTCCTCACCCATCAACATTCTGCTTGCCTTGCTTCCTCTATGCCCCTCACCCTCCAATTGCCACTCGTTTTGAGGTCAAACTTATATACTTTGAATCACACAAATCTCAACATATTTAACACATAATAGGTACATTTGTTAAGCTACATCCCTATCAGGATATAGATTTGTTTCATCACCCCAGAAAGTTCCCTTATGCTTCGTCCTAGTTAACCCACTCACTCCACTCTGGGCAGACAGCCTTCTGAATTTTTTCCCCGTGGATCAGTTTTGCATCTTCCAGAACATCATATAAATCAGGGGTCCCCGACTCCTGGGCTGCGGACCAATGCCGGTCCGCAGCCTGTCAGGAACCAGGCTGCACAGTGGAAGGTGAGTGGTGGGCGAGCGAGCGAACCCTCATCTGCCGTTCCCCATCGCTCGCATTTACCTCCTGAACCATCCCACCCCCCGGCCCGGTCCGCGGAAAAACTGTCTTCCACGAAAACGTTGGATATAAATGATAAAGCTTGTACTCCTCTGTGTTCAGCTTCTTTCACTCAGCATAACATCTATGAGAGTCACCCATGTTACTGCACATACAGACATTTCATTTCTTTTTATTGCTGAGTAATATTCCACTGTATGGATATATGACGAATTGTTTATCTATTCTGTTGGGTGTCATTTAGGTTGTTTCCAATTTTTGAATAATTTTTAAAATTATGATTACAATGGCTGAAGTCTTCCAGCTTCATTCTTCTTCAAGGTTGTTGTTTTGACCCTCCTAGGTTCTTTGCGTTTCCATACACAATTAAAAAAAAAAATCTTGTCAATTTCTGTAAACGCCTGCTAGGATCATGACTGGAATTACTTTGGAGTTTTCCATCAATTTTCAGAGAACTGACATCTTAACAATTTTCCAATCCATGAACGTAGTATATCCCTCCATTCATTTCGGTCATTTCTATTTCTCTAAGAAATATTTTGCAGTGCTTAATGTAGACGTCTTACACATCATTCATTAAGCCTGCTTCTAAGTATTTTGGGGTTTGATGCTATTATAAATAGTATTCCTGTAAATTTTCCATTTGTTTCCATTTGTTTGCTGATAGTATATAGAAATATCGTTGGTTTTTGCATATTTGCCTTATGTCCACGACCTTGCTAAATTCTGCAGTTTTTTCTTCTTGGTTCATTAGAATTTTCTCGGTACAGTCAAGCCATCTGCAAACAGGGACAGTCTCACTTCTTTCCCACCCTCATGAATTTTACTTGTTTCACAGCATAGGCTGACATGTCAGGTAGCCTTGGCTAGAAGTGCTGAGAGCAGACACATGGTCTTTCCTCATCTTACGGGCAAAGCATTCCAGTGTTTCACCTTTAAGTATTTTATCAGCTGTGGGCTTTTTGTAGCTGTCTTCCATCAGATTGAGAAAGTACCTCTTTAATCCTAGTTTGCTGAGAGTTGTTTAAATAAGGGGTTTTTTTCAAACGCTTTTTCTGCATCTGATTTCCAAAACTATGTTGAATAATAGTGGTGAGAGTGGACATCCTTGTCTCATTCCTGATCTTAGAGGAAATGCTTTCAGTTTTGAGAACTGAAAACGATGTTTGCTGTGGGTTTGTCATATGCAGGCTTTCTTATGTTGAGGTAGGTTCCCTCTATGCTCACTTTCTGGAGAGTTTTTACTGTAAATGGGTGTTGAATTTTGTCAAAAACTTTTTCTGCAACTATTGAGATGATTATATGGTTTTTATTCTTCAAGTTCTTAATATGGTGTATCACATTGATTGATTTGCACATATTGAAGAATCCTTGCATCCTTGGGATAAATCCCACTTGATCATGGTGCATGATCCTTTCACTGTGTTGTTGGATTCTGTTTGCTAGTATTTTGTTGAGGATTTTTGCATCTATATTCGTCAGTGCTATTGGTCTGTAATTTTCTTTTTTTGCAGTATCTTTGTCTGGCTTTGGTGCCAGGGCGATGGTGGCCTTGTAGAATGATTTTGGGAGTGTTCCTTCCTCTGCAATTTTTTGGAAGAGTTTGAGGAGGATGGGTGTTAGCTCTTCCTGAAATGTTCGATAGAATTCACCTGTGAAGCCATCTGGTCCTGGACTTTTGTTTGTGGGAAGATTTTTAATCACAGTTTAAATCAATTTCATTACTTGTGATTGGTCTGTTCATACTTTCTATTTCTTCTTGGTTCAGTCTTGGAAGGTTGTACCTTTCTAAGAATTTGTCCATTCCTTCCAGGTTGTCCATTTTATTGGCATAGAGTTGCTTGTAGTAGTCTCTTATGATGCTCTGTATTTCTGCGGTGTCTCTTGTAACCTCTCCTTTTTCGTTTCTGATTATATTGATTTGAGACCTCTCCCTCTTTTTCTTGATGAGTCTGGCTAAAGGTTTATCAATCTGGTTTATCTTCTCAAAGAACCAGCTTTTAGTTTTATTGATCTTTGCTATTGTTTTATTTCTATTTCACTTATTTCTGCTCTGATCTTTATGATTTCTTTCCTTCTGCTAACTTTTGGTTTTGTTTGTTCTTATTTCTCTAGTTCCTTTAGGTGTAAGGTTAGATTGTTTGAGATTTTTCTTGTTTCTTGAGGTAGGCTTGTATAGCTGTAATCTTCCCTCTTAGAACTGCCTTTGCTGCATCCCACAGGTTTTGGATCATGTTTTCGTTGTCATTTGTCTCTAGGATTTTTTTTTTTTTTGATTTCCTCTTTGATTTCTTCAGTAATCTCTTGGTTATTTAGTAACGTATTGTTTAGCCTCCATGTGTTTGTGTTTTTTACGTTGTTTTCCCTGTAATTGATTTCTAATCTCACAGCACTGTGGTCAGAAAAGATGCCTGATATGATTTCAATTTTCTTAAATTTACTGAGGCTTGATTTGTGACCCAGGATGTGATCTATCCTGGAGAATGTTCCATGTGCACTTGAGAAGAAATGTAATCTGCTGTCTTCAGATGGAATATCCTATGAATATCAATTAAATCTGGTCTATCGTGTCATTTAAAGCTTGTGTTTCTTTATTAATTTTCTGTCTGGATGATCTGTCCATTGGTGTAAGTGAGGTGTTAAAAAATTGTTATATCTTCTTCTTGGATTGATCCCTTGATCATTACGTAGTGACCTTCCTTGTCTCTTGTAACATTCTTTATTTTAAAGTCTATTTTATCTGATACGAGTATTGCTACTCCAGCTTTCTTTTGATTTCCATTTGCATAGAATATCATTTTTCATTTCCTCACTTTCAGTATGTATGTGTCCCTAGGTCTGAAGTGGATCTCTCTCTCTTTTGTTTTTTCTGTTGTTATTATTTTTAAATTTATTTATTTATTTTTGGCTGCATTGGGTCTATGTTGCTGTGCATGGGCTTTCTCTAGTTGCGGCGAGCAGGGGCTGCTCTTCGTTGCAGTGCACGGGCTTATTGTGGTGGCTTCTCTTGTTGAGGAGCACATGCTGTAGGCGCGCTGGCTTCAGTAGTTGTGCCTCAAGGGCTGAAGAGTGCAGGCTCAGTAGTTGTGGCACACGGGCTTAGTTGCTTCATGGCACTTGGGATCTTCCCGGACCAGGGCTGGAACCCGTATCCCCTGCATTGGCAGGCAGATTCTCAACCACTGTGCCACCAGGGAAGTCCCTGAAGTGGGTCTCTTGTAGACAGCATATATATGGGTCTTGTTTTTGTATCTATTCAGCGAGCCTGTGTCTTTTGGTTGGAGCATTTAATTCATTCACATTTAAGGTAATTATCGACATGTATGTTCCCATTACCATTTTCTTAATTGTTTTTGGTTTGTTTTTGTAGGTCCTTTTTTTTCTTTTCTTTTCTTGTGTTTCCCACTTAGAGAAGTTCCTTTAGCTGGTTTGGTGGTGCTGAATTCTCTTAGCTTTTGCTTGTCTGTAAAGCTTTTGATTTCTCCGTTGAATCTGAATGAGATCCTTACCGGGTAGGGTAATCTTGGTTGTAGGTTCTTCCTTTTCATCACTTTAAATATATCATGCCACTCCCTTCTTTCCTGCAGAGTTTCTGCTGAGAAATCTGCTAACCTTATGGGAGTTCCCTTGTATGTTGTCATTTTTCCCTTGTTGCTTTTAATAATTTTTCTATGTCTTTAATTTTTGTCAATTTGATTACCATGTGTCTTGGTGTGTTTCTCCTTGGGTTTATCCTGCCTGAGACTCTCTGCACTTCCTGGACTTGGGTGGCTTCTTCCTTTCCCATGTTAGGGAATTTTTCGACTATAATCTCTTCAAATATTTTCTTGGGTCCTTTCTCTCTCTCTTCTCCTTCTGGGACCTCTATAATGAGAATGCTGGTGCATATAATGTTGCCCCAGAGGTCTCTTAGGCTGTCTTCATTTCTTTCTATTCTTTTTTCTTTATTCTGTTCCATGGCAGTGAATTCCACCATTCTGTCTTCCAGGTCACTTATCTGTTCTTCTGCCTCAGTTATTCTGCTATTGATTCCTTCTAGTGTATTTTTCATTTCAGTTATTGTATTGTTCATCTCTGTTTGTTTGTTCTTCAATTCTTCTAGGTGTTTGTTCTTCAAATCTTCTAGGTCTTTGTTAAACATTTCTTGCATCTTCTCAATCTTTGCCTCCATTCTTTTTCTGAGATCCTGGATCATCTTCACTATCATTATTCTGAATTCTTTTTCTGGAAGGTTGCCTATCTCCACTTCATTTAGTTGTTTTTCTGGGGTTTAATCTTGTTCCTTCCTCTGGTACATAGTCCTCTGCCTTTTCATTTTGTCTATGTTTCTATGAATGTGGTTTTCATTCCATAGGCTGCAGGACTGTAGTTCTTGCTGCTTCTGCTGTCTGCTCTCTGGTGGATGAGGCTATCTGAGAGGCTTGTGCAAGCTTCCTGATGGGAAGGACTGGTGGTGGGTAGAGCTGGGTGTTGCTCTGGTGGGCAGAATTCGGTAAAAGTTTAATCTGCTTCTCTGCTGAATGGGTGGGGCCGAGTTCCCTCCCTGCTGGTTGTTTGGCCTGAGGTAACCCAGCAGTAGAGCCTGCAGGCTCTTTGGTGGGGCTAATGGTGGACTCCGGGAGGGCTCATGCCAAGGAGTATTTCCCAGAACTTCTGCTGCCAGTGTCCTTGTCCCTACAGTGAGCCACAGCCACCCCCTTCCTGTGCAGGAGATCCTCCAACACCAGCAGGTAGGTCTGGTTCAGTCTCCTATGGGGTCCCTGCTCCTTCCCCTGGGTCCCGATGAGCACACTACTTTGTGTGTGCCCTTAAAGAGTGGAGTCTCTGTTTCCCCCAGTCCTGTCAAAGTCCTGCAATCAAATCCTGTTAGCCTTCAAAGTCTGATTCTCTAGGAACTCCTCTTCCCTTTGCTGGACCCCCAGGCTGGGAAGCCTGATGTGGGGCTCAGAGCCTTCACTCTAGTGGGTGGACTTCTGTGGTGTAAGTGTTCTCCAGTCTGTGAGTCACCCACCCAGCAGTTATGGGATTTGATTTTATTGTGATTGCGCCCCTCCTACCGTCTCACTGTGGCTTCTCCTTTGTCTTTGGATGTGGGGTATCTTTTTTGGTGAGTTCCAGCGTCTTCCTGTCAATGACTGTTCAGCAGTTAGTTGTGATTCCGGTGCTCTCCCAAGAAGGAGTGAGCGCACGTACTTCTACTCCACCGTCTTCAATTTCTGAACACTTAACCAACCCTCCATTCCTGGGATAAACCCACTTGATCACTGCTTGATTTTCTTTGCTAATATTTTGTTAAAGAATTTTTTTTTTTGCATCTATATTCATGTAAGGTATGGTTTATAATATTTTTCTTGTAATGTCTTTGTCAGGTTTTGGCATCAGGGTTATTAATATTTTGAACATGTGTTACTGAAGTTTCCACTAATGTGACAAATGTAAATATAGTCAGAAAAGAGAAAATGTCTTAGTATTATTATAATGGCAGTGTGTGTATTTTTTTGCACTGGGAACATTGCTGCAGTCTGAAGGTCTAAAGGAGGGAAGAGAGGATAAAGCTGAATGAGAAGGGTAATGGGAGAGAAGTCAACGCTGAGGTCTGACAGTGGTTTTGGGTTCCTCACTCCCCCCGTATACGAGGCCTGACTTCTAAGTTAATTATCTCCTCCAAGTTTTCCTCTTGTCAGCTTTTTAGGTGGAATCAGTTTTCCAGCTACAATGGAAGTCACTGGAAAAACAGATATATTTTCTCAAGAGTTAAGTCTAATTAAATCTAGGAAATGTTGAAACTAAGGCATATCAAATACTGTATGTAATAGTGGCATTTTAAAAGGTGATTAAAAGAAACAGAAGTGGCTGGGGATCAGCAGGCAGTGACCCAGAGACACACAGCCCTGCTTCTAAGGAGCCTGGGGTCCAGTGAGGGGGGTTGGTGGCTGACAGTCAGTGACCACAGAGAGGAGGCCCTGACCTGGCACAGGGCTGGGAGGGTTGCGACAGTGAGGAGTGGGTGCAAAGGCAGGACCAGCAGTGTCAGAGGGAGATGGGTGAGCAGGGTGGGGAGGGAGAAGGGTCGGGGGAGAAACACAGTGACAGACAGCTGAGCCACCAAGGAGCTTGCTGAGCTGGAGGAGGGTTGTGGGATACTGCCCACCATCTGGACCACAGGTCTGCAAGGGGCCCCGCGCTCTTCTGCTCTGGGCTCCTAGGAGGGTTGTGCTTTGCCTGCCCTTCTGACACCTGCTGTGCGGGCTCTCAGAGCTGAGGCTGCAGAAGCAGGCACCACAGTCACCCACTAGCAGTTGCTAGGGTAACCGTACTCTAATATAAATAGCAATAAAATTAATCAGGGCCTGAAACTTGGGTAACTTCTTCAGACACCAGCTTACTGGCTTTCTGTGGTGACCAGGTAGGTGGCTTCCACATTTCTGTTCAATTTTTGAGTGTGAAAAAAAAGCACAAGACCAATTTTATCACGTACTCTGAGTCTCCTGGTTTAAATCAGTGACCTGGTCCAAATGAACAGATCTAGCCCTTGGATGCATGGCAAGGCTCATTCGTTCTGGAGGTCAAGGGCGTCTTTGGAGAAAGGCAGATTTCATCACCTGCCCCAAACACTCTGTTTCCAGAATCTGGACCCCATCTATAGAATTGTGAGGTGATAGATTACAATAAACTTCCAGATCTGACCTCAGTCCCACTCACTGCACACTCTGTCTTCACAGCATCACACGATTTGAAATGATCCTGCTTTCCCCTTCTTTACTACTGTCTTCTCCAGAATGTAAACCCACTGGGCAAGGACTCCACCTGCCCTGCTCACAGCTACATCCCGAGAGCCCAAACCGTGCCTCGCCCATGGCAGACACTCATTCCCTTGTTTGAGGAGCAAATTCATTCATTCATGTATCAGACAGCCATTGTTGAAATTTGTACACTACGGGCTCCTCTGAAGTACCCAGTGCAACTGCCTTGGTGAAAGGCTCGAGACTTCAGTCCAAAGGCCTGATTTAAGCTCCCTCCAGTGCTCTAACTTACAGGTCCCAGCACATTTTTACACCCGAACCTCAGTTTCCCTGCTGTAAATTGGACGGAATAGTCCTTACTCACAGCCCTGGAGAATTAAGTGAGAAAGCATATGCCAAAGTGCTGGTAAGGTTCTGTGCAGATGTGAGGCATGGTTCCGATTTGAATACAGAGGGAGAGACTGTCCATGAAAATGAAGTGGTTGGTCCAGGACCTCGTGGTCGATGGACAGCGTTGTTTGCTGGGGCTCAGGTGTGATGTTTTTCAGGGATTTTTAAAATTTTTATGTATTTTTTGGATATTGAATGCTATTATAAAGGGGTTGAATTGCATTTTTAAAATTGCTCCACAGTAGAAGTTTCTGTATGAGCTATTTTGGAGAGAAAAGGAAAATTTTTTTCTTCTGGAGTACCACAGTTAATTTATGTTAACAACTTACACATGAAAGGATGTATGTGAACTCCTTTGTGATACAAGTCCAAAAGCTGACAGAAATTTGGAAATTTCTTCTATTTTAATGCTGAAATTTAATTCACAATGAATTTCTCTTCAAGTGTGGAACATTTTCCCCTTGATTTTCACATGACTTGGTAATAAGAGCAGTTGTATGGGCTCATCAAAAATAGAAGAAAGCTGATAGAGTCGAGATATTCAGTGTAAATATTTAGTGCAGGGGGTTGGCGGCTTTTAAATTTGCATCTTGATCTAAATGTATCTGCTGATTTCCCATCTGCTAATATTTTCCCATCTGCTAAATACCTGCCACCAGGGAAGGGGACGCCTTTGTCTTCCCCTGCTTAACCTCCATGTCCCCTTCACCTGAACTTGGAGACAGCACCACTGCGCCCCTCAGAGCGCACCCCCCCCGCGCCCTCCCCCCCCCCCTGACACACACACACGGGCACACGCTCTGACCACAGGTACCAGCACTGGCCCAGGAGCCTGTCACAGAGAGCTGGGTTAACCCGGGGATTCGCGACCCAAAGACCCCTGGGCGTCGTCCCACCTCGTGCAACTTGGTGGAGCCCAGGCAGCAGCCGTCCTGGGATGCAGGCCAGCCCCTGGAGAGGTGGTGTGTGTGTGTGTCTGTCAAACACCCACTGCAGACGATGCAGCCCCAAAGGCAAGGCTCTGCACCACAGATGAGATGGGAGGCGGGAGGCGGGTGACAGCGGCTGTGGCAGCAGGACGCTGGCAGGGAAGCCAGCCCCGGGCCCTGGGTCGGTACCACCTCCCGCGTGGGCACCGGGGGCCGTGTGGACCATGACAGTCCCACGCCAACCCCACCCCCTCCCTCCCTGAGCAACACGGTCGGTGTGTTAGCAAACTCGCGTCATCTGTGCCTGTCATTTACACCATGAGGAGCTTCCCCTTTCCATGTTTAACCCTAAGAAGCCTAAAAGCACCAGCTGCTCCCCTCTGGGGGCCCTGAGAATGTGCCGACCCAGAAGGCAGTTCTGGTGTGGCCGCTGGCCCCTCTGGGAAGGCCAGCTCTCCAGCATCCAGACAACTCCACCAACACACCAGGGACAGAGAAGGAAATGGCCCCCAAGAGCAGGATTTAACGTTTTATGCTTAAAATCAAGTCCATCGTGCCGACCACGCAGACACTTGACTGACGGTGGCAAATAACAAATCTCAGTTTTGCTGGGAGCTTGCCTTCGTGGAAAGCCAGAGATGAATAAAATATATGAGGGCACATCAAATATACTGCAAGGACAACATATACAAACAGTACATTAAGCATCATGGAAGGCAGTAAAGGGCTGGAAACAGGTCCGAGTTGGCAGCTGGGCTCTGGTTCTGGGTCTATCTGCGCAAACGGACTCTCCTCGTGGCCCTCAGTTCTGGGATAGCTCATCAGGAATTGGGGAGTCTGGCCCGTCTAATTTCTCCCACCTCTTCCTTGCTAAATTACAAGTTTCTGGGCACACGCTCGGCCCGGCCGGGCCAGCCTTCCCTCCACGCGCGGAGCAGTGTCAACAGAAAGGCTCCCGTGACATTTCTGCTCTCCATCAATTACATGCGGGCTCTTCACCGCCAGGAGAAAATACATATTGTGCTCCAGCGAGAGCCATTGTACCGAGGTCAGCAGGAACTCATTGTCCTTTTTGCTTCAGAACAAGGCAATCCTGACATCTGTAAGATTTGCTATAGATAATCCAGGTGCTATACGCTCAGAGCAATGGGCCGGCGGAGAGGAAGGGGGAAGCAAGGCTGGGAGAGGGGAGAGACAGATAGACAGACGTTGAGGAGTCTCCTGAAGGCTGGATCATTCAGTCCTGGGCTTGCCTGGGAAGGTTTCACCGAATGGTCTGCATCATTTAAGGGGAAAGTAGGTACTTGGCGAATATCTACAACACTGTGCTGGACGGCCCACCGCATACCACTACCCGCCCCCCCCCCGCCCCACCGCCCCCCGTCACTGGAGCTGGACAAGTCAGGAAAGGAAACCACCAGAGAGACACCGAGGGGCTCACGTCCCCGCCTCCCAGCGTGTGGCCTAAAGTCCTAACAGGGTGCCAGGGAGTCACCGACCAGACAGCTCATATCGCTAAGTGAGATGGGCTGGGGGTCAAAGGCTCAGGAGGCGGACAGGCCGACTGGACGGCCTGCAGAAGCACCTGCCTTTTAAGTCCATGTGAGAGGAAATCAAAAGCAGATTTGACGACCAGTCAGGGAGAAGCTCTTCTCCAGAGGAGAGATTTTTCATGGAAAAGAAAATTCGGCGACAGGCAGCAGACTATGCTGTGAAGACAAAAGGACTACAAAGGAGGGAGAGAAATTCCGACGGGGCTTCCGTAGGGCAGCGGGGAGACTCGGGAGCAGCACTTGAGCTGCCTCCCCGCCGTGTCAGAGGCACAGGCTGAGTGTGTGCACGGGCACGCCCGTGTCACAAAGTGTGTGCGCGCACGTGTGCCGGCACATCTCCCCAGCCTTGGTGTGGGGCCTGTCGAGGCGGGGCTCGGGGCCGGGGGGAGTGGCGAGGGACCTGCTCCAGAACACAGCTTCTGCTTTTCCAGCTGCGGGGGGATGGCAACGCTCCCCCGAGTCCTGGGAGCTCTGGCTCCGCTGCTGGCCCAGCAACAAACGCATCTCCACTTGGGACTTTCAACCCTTAGAGACGACATCTCTTCAGCCTGTAACTGTTCCCTTTGGTCATATCCCGAAAAGTGAGCATGTGATTTCAATCTGAAATTAAAAGTCGTGTCTGAATAACACAACTGCATTCTCATTTCCTAATGCCCTGGTTTTTACTACTTTGCATTCAACTGTGAAAAGTCTTTTAAAACTCGGAACAGCAGTAAAACTTGAATGAATTTTTGACCCATTATTGCATAGCGGGCGTGCCTTCCAAGTTGGAGAGACTGCCAAGTTCTCCCCACCTAATATTTCCACTTTAATTGTGCCACTTGAGAAATTTACGTGCCTCAAAATATGGCATGAATCTTACGCTTATTGCAGTATCATTAGCAGCAACATTTAAGCAACATCTGTGTGCCATAGAACTAATTGAAGGAGCAGAAGTGGCAGCTGTAAATCCACAGGAAGACGGCAGTTTGCACCCAGCACTGCTGAGTTAGCTACTAGCTGTCAGCCTGTTCCCGCAATCTGGTCTTGAGCACCGTGGTTACAGGCACACCGTGTCCAAAAGAATGCAGCGAGTAGGCTAATGATCCTATTCACCGCTTTGCTGCACCAGTTTGGCTGCTTTTCCAGTTTCCTTGTTGAATTTCATTATAAATTTCTCCATTCTTGTAAAAAGTCCAGTAAGAGACGTGTCTGACTTTAAACTACTTACCTGAGCCGAGAAGTGCTGGTCTGGCCAGACTGAACTGAGAATTGATTTTTTTGTGATTTAATAATTCTGCTCTCCCCTCACTCCTTTCAATTGCTTAAAAATTTTTTTCCCACACGTCTCTGTAAAAAAAATAACTTTAAAATCCCGAGTAATGCTGATATTTAAAGCAATGGCATTTTCTTCCCGTGAACATAACATTTTCAGTAATCAATACAAGATGGCAACCGTAATTCATCGCTGGTTGGGGTGGACGCAGCTGGCAGAGTGTGCCCGGGTGTAAGAGCGTCTCCCATGACTCAGCCGCTTCACACATCACGGCTGATGAGCGGGAGGCCAGCATCCCTTAGTTCAGACCCAAAGGCATCGACTGCTCTCCCTCCCTCAATATTAAGAAAAATGATACCGATTCTTCCACGTAGGGAGCGAGTTAAGTTGGGAGCGAGGGATTACTAACATGCCTCTTTTTGCAGGAGAAATGAGGGCACTGGAGCCACTGCTTTTTACTCAGAGTATCGCTTCCACTGAGCACAACTGGAAAAACTATTTCTGACACCTCCTGCAGAACGCAGCCCCAGCTTGCTTTTAACTCCGGTCTCGCTTGTTTCTGTCTTGGCAGTGAGTGGATGCTTCTCCCTCGGCGCCTGGCCCTTAGACAATGATGTAACTGGTATCTTTCGAAGCACTCAAGAGTGCTGGAAATACACAAAAGAAGGCCTCCTTCAATATGTGATGACTGGTGTGTTTGCCAACAGCCCGACTTCATTAGAAGATTGGCACGTCCACCCAGCTGCCATGTGACATGCCGTCAACTGTGGACATTTGTTGTCTTAATGCTCAAGTACTCAGGGACTCAACTGATAAGGGAGAAACTGTTTGGACTCGGCTGGACCCCATGCTTAGGGTGGCACGCCACCTCACGGTATTGGAAATCAATAGCCACGTGGCTGCTCAAAGGTCGGGGGTCTCCAGAATTAACTTCCCGGTACTAAACTACCATCCCTTGTTTCTTGGTTTGTTTTCTAACAATAATACATTTTCACGGGGCCTGGTTAAAAACCGCTTACGAAACATGAAGTGAAAAAGAAAACAAAACACAGAATCACTGGCTAACAGCTGCCGGTTTCCCTCACCCGCTCAGGGAACATCCGGACGGAAAGGATGCTGGAAGTTCCATCCATCTGCAATTCAGGTGTGTTTTTTTTTTTTTTTTTTAATCTATTTCTTTTTTAGTGGTGGTGTTTTAGTCTTAACACAAAAGGATAAAAGCTGGTTTGTAAACTACCCACCTAACATCAAAATAATGCAGCTTAATAATAACTTGGTTTTATCCCTGCTCTGGGATGTGGCTTGGGGATGTCACAGCACAAAATGTAGACACAGGAATGGGACGTGTTCCTGGTATTTCATTTTAATGGAGAAATAAGCTCCCACGCCTACCCAGGCGGAATCGTTTCTTTGCACGTACCTTCTGAATGAAATCCTGAAGCAGGGCTCTTCCACAGCGCCATCCCAACCTCTAGTCCTTTACAGAACGTGAGCTCTCTTCACCTTTACCCTCGGAAAAGTTACTGAGGCCACAACAATAGATACCTGGGTTACATCTATTGACAGCAAACTAGGAAATAAAACAAATTTAAAATTATTTATTGTTTAAAAATAGCAAAACCTCGATTATATATATACTTGCCTAAGTTCACAAATACTTAATTAAAAAATCTCTATTTTCCAAAGCAAAAAAAAAAAAAAAATTTAGTAAGAAGGGTGGCACTGTTTTCCGCGTATGCAAATCTCCCAGTGCCGGGCATTTAGGAAGACAGCTGGTTCTCCTGTCTTCTTCAGACCACTGTGATCCCTTCTCTTGGTTGAGGAACTGGCCTCACATGGACTCGTAGTTGAAACAGGAGGAGGATTTTCACAGCCTTTTCAGTAAACTGCAGATATTCTTCTCTGATCCTGCATCCAAACTGGACAACAGAGTTGTTCAAGTTCAGCTGCTGTGCAGGACCTGAAACCGCGCAGTGAACCTCTCACTGAACTCGGTCCCTCCATCCTGCACTGTGCAGGGCTCCCCGACCCACGGCCGGGTCTGTGACACCGTGCATCGGTCATTTGGAAGTACTGGCTCACTGTGTTACACACATCTTCCAAATATTGACGCATTTCTTTACATAGTATTACAAAAGTAACATCTGTTTACGTCGCCACCAGTCTCATCAGAAAAATCTAAGTACTCAGAAGCCGTAAAGCTCACAGTGGCAGATGCAAGCTCCCCAAAATTCTCATTTTTCTTCAAAAACAAATTTTTATCATTGGTAACAAACACTGTTGGTCACTCTCCTTGAAGGGACAGGGTCACTTGATTCCTTTTTGAGAAAATGTCCAGCAAACCTAAGTCTGAACGGCCCTCGTTGGCCCAATCGTCTTTCACCGTTAGGACAGGGGCCCGCGGGTTCACTCCTGAGCAGCGGCTCTCCCGCTCCCACCCACTTTTCCACGGGCTCCTCTGAAAATTCGCTCTCCGGCCTGTGGTTAACTGGGCAAGTGAAGCTCTTTGTGCCGAGCTGATGCGCTAAGCCCAAGAGGGTTTTTGCGGGCCGCTCCCATCTGGGTGTCTTGCTCTGCTATGGGTCTGAAAGCTCTCGGGGCCAAGCCCTGTCTCCCAAGCCCAAGGCCTACAGCTAGCGGATCCCCAGGCCAAAGCCCCGAGAGGCAGGGGGTCCCTGCTCTTCACGTCTGCTCGAGCGTCTGGGCTGCAGGAGGGGATGCGAGCTCCCGGGAGCAGTGGCTCTTCTGGTGGAGCGGGCGCTGCTGGGGGCCCCCCAGACTGCTTCACCGGGCGGCTCGTAAACAAGCTGTGGGGCCCCTCCCGCAGGGCCTCCGCCCACTGTGCATGCCGCCCGGGGCCGCAAGCCTGGCAGAGGCCGGCCCCCTCCCGCAGGAGTGCGCACGGGGGACCCTCCTGCTGACTGGGAGTGACACCGCCCCGACTAGTTCACGGGGCTCAATGGGAACCATTTCTGGAGTCACCCACGGCGCCAAGAGCCTCCCAGAAACAGGCACACGGCGTACAGAACGATGGCCTTCAAGGACCTGCTTGCGCTTTTCAAGATGCAGACATTTGACACAAAGTAGAAGAAAATGTGGGTAGCACATAGGTCGTGAAATAGTATCACAAGGACACCAGTGAACCCACAGCCAGCCCCAGAGCTGGAAGGTGCGAGCTGAGCCCTCCCGGAAGGCGCAAGCCTACCTGAGTGCGTCCCAGCAATGGTTCCCATGCTCGTTCATCCTCCCGCCTCTGCCCCCGAGGCGACAACTTCAATTGTGCATTCACATTCCTGTGTCTTTTCAAAGGTCTGATCGTATATACGCGCGTGTGTGTGTATGTATATGATTGTACGTGTGCGTGCGTATATTTGTTTGTTTAAAGCGATATGCATCCCTTGAGGCTCGTGAGCTTTATAAAACTAGTATCACACGTCTGCAGCCTTTTGCCCCGCACTTTGTTTGCTTGTCGTTGCATTTCTAAGTCACGCCTGTCACAGCACGCGGCTGTGTCCGCTTTCACTGCCGCGTAGTACTTCATTCACCCTGTGAACACACCTGCAGGCGCACGCGTGTTCCCGCCGGGATGGATGCTCAGCTTCGTCCGGGCTCTTGCTCTCACACAGCAGGGCCGTGAACACTCTTCGGCCTGGCTTCTGCGCTCAGGTCCACAGACTCCTGTGGAGTGTGCTTGGAGTCGGGGGGGGGGATGGGGGCAGGAAACGGCAGTCAGAAGCCGAGCGTGTTAACTCTGCAAGGCAACACGCAGTGGCTGTCGGGGTCATGGCATGAAGACTCACAGACTCTGTCCCGTTCACTATTTCACGGACTCTCTCAGTTCCTGGAACATTCACCGCAGTCCGTGCTAAGTTTGCACAGACACGTGTGGCCTACTCCAGACTTGGCTCTGGAATGATAAGCACGGGCACTGATCACAGCGGGGTCATGCAGACTGTGAGGCGAAGGCCTCGGGCTCAAGCCTGGACTTCATGACTTACAACACGTAACTTTCCTGTTGAGGGGAAGCCTACATCATCCAAGCCAGAGGGTCACAGGCGTCGGCTTGGATGAAGCACAATAAAGTCTGCCTTTGTCGGTAACGCTACCTATCTACTAAAGTGCTTTTTGATGATGCCACGAGAAGGTCGTTTCCACAGCACAGACGTGGGGACCCAGCGACTGCTGGTTTAGTCCATATGCAGTGTTGCTGCCACTGTTCAGCCCCAGGAGCTGAGAAGAGGCCCAGCCAAAGGCTGCAGGGCGCCCAGGGGGCGCTCTCGGAGTGAACAACCCGCTGGAATGCTCCCAGGATGCTTGGAAAGCTTGCTTTTCACCTCGGCTGGGCCCTGGTCCTTTGCTTCGTTTGGGCACAGATTCTTGTTTAAAACAGTTCTTTACAGGAATGTCTTCTGGTCGCTGGCCTGTCCGAAGCAGACACCTGCCAAGCTGTGTCTGAGGGCTCAGTCACCGAATGCGTGGCTCGGCCGTCATTTTTCTTGAGGCCGAGTTCATCCTGCTGACCGCAGCCGACCAGCTTCTGTCGGGCGCTGGCCTCACCTACATCACCCTCGGTAAGTCTGGGTCTCCGGGACCAGCTCGTTGTTATTTTTGGCCCAGGATGTGGCTCTGCTTACTGGCTGCTGTGTTTCTCCAGTTGTGAGGAGAGCTTCCAGGGGAATTCTTCAGATAATCATCGTCTTGATCTTAAATGTAAATATTGTCACCCTGGTTTAAAGAGAGATTAATGATTTGCTGACAGCTCCATACATCCTTAGAAAGTAGCACACCAAAGAGAACATGCGATCGTCTTTTCTCCAATAACGCCAGTGGAAAACCCACACCCAGGGGTGGATTGGTCAGGCCAAGTGTTGTCCAGGTCTGGGGCTTGGATATCTTTTCTGAGTGACTTGCCCACTGAGAAGGAAACCCTGCATTTATCTCTTAAAGAAGAAAAGAGGATAAACTGCACGTGCCAGGCGCCTCACAGCTCCGTCTGCACCCTCAGGAGGAAGTGCAAGGTGGCATCATAATAAGCTCTGCTCCAGAGAGGGGACGTCAAACAGGTTTGCTGCCGACCGGCAGGCCACGGCTAGGACCCGAAGCCACCTCGGGGCTGGCCACACCTGGGCCCTGCCCTTCCCCCCAGCCTCGACCAGGCTGTGGGCACTAATCCGTTCGCGACCTGGAGCCTCGGGCCAACCCAGCCCCCTCCCCATGGCTCCCTGAGGTCCTGGGGCGGTGAGGCAGTCGGGCTGGCCAGCTTACTCCTCCCGGCCCCACGGTAGCCCAGGGCGCACTGCGTCCCATCTGGGGCTAAGGACAGCCCGTCTTGCTTACGCCCGCCCCCTGCCTGGACAACCACATCTCCTGGAGGAAGTCAGGCCACAGCTCCGTCAGAGACACAGTGAAGGTGTCAGTACCGGGAGGACTGGCCAATTATACTCCTCATCTGAATTCCTTGTGTTTTCAAAGTGTTTCACACTAATTAGCGCCGTCAGCCCTAAGACCAGCAGCCTCTCTAACAAGACACGGCGACATTATGTAAAACACAGGGACGCCGAGACAAGAGGGCTGGCGTCGCGCGGCTCAGGCCTGCTCTGCAAGGCGGACCGTGTTCTCATGGGTCCCGACCCCGAGGACAGAAGGCCCCCCCAGCCCGGCCCACGCGGTCCTCTCCCGGGCCCGCCCTCCTCCTGGTCTCTCTCCTGCCGGAAAGCCTGTCCTGTCCCGTGACAGCTCCCCACGTCAGAGGTGCCGCGCGACACTCCGTGGGCCAAGGAGCGGTTCAGAGGGGCACGCCGCCCCCGGGCAGGTGGAGGGAGAGCCCCCAGAGGGCGTGGGGCTGCGCAGGCCTGGAGGGGCTCCTGCCCCATGCAGCCGGCGGTGCTGGAATCCGAGGTGTCCCCTTTCAGCACAGGGCTGATGACTGCCACGCACTGCTTTCCTGACTGGTGACCACACCAAACACACCAAGAACGGACCCCTCGTGCCTGGGGCTGCGGCAGGGGTGTCTGTCCTCCCCCTGCCTGACAACGGCCACTTTCCTGCTGGTCCCTGGTTTCCTATCGCAGGGATCAAAGCCACCTGTGCTCACCTCTGCTCTAAGGCATCTGGCTGCTCCTTCCACTTGAAATGCCCTCTATGTCCTGTCCAGAGCTAACAGTGCCGCTCGAGCGCCACCTCCTCCAGGAAGCCCCTCTTGATTTTCTAGTTCACCCACACCTCCTTCCATGATTCTGTACTCTGAGACACACCCCGGGCCGAACTCGTATGTACACTGGTGCCACACAGCCTGGTTAGGGAGTGTGCACACTGCTCCCACGGCCTCACTGCTCTGCAAGTGGAGAGGGGACCTCTGGTAAACAGACGGTGGGGCTGTCTCCTGAGCCACACCACTCCTGAGACCAGACTGCGTTTGCCAGCGTTGTCTTCTCACTACATCTGCCAGGGACCCTTCTTCATAGAGGAAAGAGATGTGCTTTCATAAGTACAAACATAACCCATTTCTACTGGAAACATTTAGGATCTACAGATTAGCACAGAAAAGGAAATCCAACTACTCACGATTTCCTCGGGCTGAGATAATCACTGTTGTGCTCCACTCCACAGATGGTCTTTAAAAAAAAAGATATATTATGTATACATATGTGTGTTTATGTGTAAATATATATCTTTAGGACAGAATCATGGATCATAGTTTTCTGATTGTATAATACATACATACATTCTATAAAAGTTTAACAACACTGGAAAGCAACACAGACACACACACACAGCAATTCTCCCCAACTCTTTCCACCAAGATACCTCCACGAAAATACTCTGATGGATTCTCTTCCACAGTCTTACACTCTTAAGCCCAACTAAAAAAACCTGTTTCATAGAACAACATGCCTTTATCACTCAGCAGTGAGTCAAGGCCCTCTTTTTGATGTCAATAAACACAGACTCATGTTACCATTTTTAGTGGTAGGATTGCCTGACATTGTATAGATGGATCATGACTTAGTCAACCCGTGTCCTTGGGACATTTATGTAGTTTCCTACTTGTTGCTGTCACAAATAATGGTATGACAAGTATCCCTGTAACTGTAGCCTTGTATACGCGTGGAAATCTCTCCCCAGGGTAAGTTCCTAAAAGTGCAATTGTTTGGGGGAATTTCACGTTTTAACATTACCTAACTGCCCTACAACAAAATGGCCTGCTCCTCCGGCAGAGAGAGAGAGAGAGAGACAGAGAGAGAGAGGGAGAGTGTGTGTGTGTGTGTGTGTGTGTGTGTGTGTGTGTGTGTGTGTGTGTGTGTGTGTGTGTGTGTGTGTGTGTGTGCCTGTCCTTTGCACAACGCTGTAGGCAAAGAATTACACATTTTTTATTATTTAACCCAGCTTATAATAAAGTGCTGTCTCACACTTAAACCTGCAGTTCTGGGACCATCAGCCAGGCGGACATCTCTGCATGGGATGGCTGATGTCATCCGTACCCTCCTCTACTCCAGACCTGCCATTTGGGTCCATGGATCCACTTGGTCTGTCCTGCATCAGCCCTGCATCGCCCTGTTTATGGTGGATTCAGGACACCATGCTGGCATCACTGGTACCACAAACGTACCTGGTGGCTCCTGAGCAAAGATGTGTCCCGCTGGCTGAGCTGAGCTTGGCACGCCGTCCCTGACCCGCAGAGCCGGCCCGGCCAGCGGGGAGCGTGGCCTTTGCGAGTCATTTTTGTCACTGCTTATGGTTCATAAGCAGTGCTGTGGCCATGGTCAGAGTCTTGCCAGACATTCTGAGTGTCACCTGCACAGGGCAGCCTCTCAAGGGTCACTGCTTGGACCTGCAACACCCTGACACAGGTCTGTTGTGACTCTGCACACCCATCCTGGTGTTTGCAACAACCCACAACCTCCGTTGTCAACAAGCCAGAAAGGAGGCAACGCCAAGTCTTTCTCACTTCAGGGACGGCCTTGGCGACCCATGTCAGAGCTGCCCCCGGGCTTCACTGTAAATGACGGTCAAGGGGCAAGTGAAGGGAGCAAGGTGAGACTCTGATGCATTAAATGCTCAGGAAGCCCACGCAAGGTGGACGAGTGTCCACAGGCGAGGCAGATAAGGCTGCTGAGATCACACACATCCCCAGGGCTCCCGCAGCTAGCCTGCGGGGGGTTCCACCACCGCCGCCTGCCGAGCACGCAGGACGCTCCCAGCAGCGGGCTAAGGGCTTCCCGGGATAACTCACTGCAACCTGACAGCGTGATGACGTGCCACACACCCCTCTACACGGATAAGGAAGCCGTGTCAGTGTCCTGGGGCCTCCGCACCAAAGTACCAGTGACCGGGGGCTTAAAGCAACGGAAACTTGCTGCTCCGGAGGCCAGGAGTCCGAGACCCAGGGGTCGGCAGGGCCGCACTTCCCCAGAGGCTCTAGGGGGAGACCCCTTCTGGACCCTGGAGCCGCTCCTGGCGGCTCCTGGCAACCTTGGCTTGTGGCCCATCGTCCCAGTCTCTACCTCCCTCTTCACAGGGCCTCCCTCCTCCTTGGGTTTCCTCCCCCTTGGCCTCTGAGACGGAGGTAGCCATTGGATTTAGGGCCACACAGATAATCCGGGATGATCTCACCTTGAGATTCTTCACAGAGCCACATTTGCAGAGATCTTTTTCCCAAATGAGGCCAGATGCGCAGGTCCCAGGGGTCTGCCCATGGACATCTCTCTTTGGGGCCCCCATTCAATCCGCTACAGAAACCAAGCTGTGGAGCGGTCACGTGGCACACGCAGGACAACGCAGCCACTGAAGTGGACAAACTGGGCTCCGATCCCAGCTCCTCACCCGCGGGCATTACTGCCACCTGCCTTCCGCATAGCAGCACAGAGGGTCAGCTCGAGGGGCACCGAGGAGAGAACGCTCCAGCCTGGCACCGTCCTCCCAGCACGGAGCCCAGAGGCCGCAGCAGCCTGAGAGTTCAGAACCAGCACGGCAGACACCGGCTGGAGAGTCCGCAGACACCTGTGTCGGGAGTGGGGTCTGCGAGAAACCCTTGGGGGGTAGTGGGGACGACAGAGGGGAGAAGGGGGCGAGGAGGGGGCTGGGGACGAGAAGAGGAGGCTGTCACTGGCGATAAACGGGCCGGCAGCACCCTGGCAGGCTCAGGCCTAACACGCGACGAACTTCCACGCTTTCCTTGTGAAAATATGTTCATCGACATCTGAGACCAACTGGCCTGAAACTGCAGAATACCTGTCACATTGCTTCCTGGCACTGACGTCAGGCGTCTGCAGGGAAGAGGACCGACAGCTACGTGCCGCTTGGTGCTGTGATACGTAGACGTGTCATTCTGCATCTCAAAGAAAAGGCAGTTTTTAAATAAATGTGGTTCTCAGCTTGGCACGAGGCACTCGGCCTGGAGACGGTGTGGGAGCCCCGCGGCAGGTGAGCAGGGCTGGGCTCTCAGCTCAGACTGGACGCAGGCTTTTGGCTAAAGTCACGTGGAGGCCAGAGTTGTGTGTGTTTGGGACACAGCTGGAGGACACAACCGGCCCGGGAGTAAGCGATGGCGCACACACTCCCAGGGCTCCCTGGGGGGAGCAAGGGGCTGTGCTTCTCCCAGATCAGCGGCAGGAAGGAAGTGCGCCTCCCACGGCCCGGCTGGGGGTCCGGCAGCACAGGGACGGCGCCAGTCCCCGTCGCTGTGGAGGCAGGTGGGCGAGGACCGCGCTGCACCTCTCCTCCCTTCCTGGGGAGAGAGGAAGGGCAGGGCTTCAGGGCTGTCAGACACACACAGCACCTGGCTTTTCTCAGGGCCCCAGAGGTTTAAAATCGCTTCGTACTGCTTTTGTCGCAGGTTACGTAGAGTTTATCCCAACAAAAGTACACGTTCTGGAACTGAACGCTCCCTCGTGCCCAAGCTGCTGTCTCCTGGCCGGCCGCTGCACTGCTGGCCTCGCAGCAGCTCCTCCTCGCTGCCCGGGGGCCGCGGGGCCGGCGCGTGGTCACTCTGGGTGGCACACAGGCAGCGAGGGGCCCTCGGCCACCGCTCAGGAGAGCAGCAGATTAAAGGTTCCCGTCAGAGGCTGCAGACGAGGCCAGCACCCCCTGCCACGTGCAGAGCTTCCCTGTCACATAGGCAAGCGGGGTCAAGCGCCTCCCAACCGCATCAAGCCCGACCTTCCTCAATGGAACTGTAGCCGCCCTGCCCCCACGTCCTGACCGCCACCACTTCTTCCGAGGCTCTGTTGGCTTCTGGGCCTTCAAACACCTGCTGTGCCGGCCCCCTTGGCCGTCAGGCCAGGCCGTGTCGCGTTCCCCTCCTCCCGGGCCTCCAGGGGTCCACAATCGCCCGTGAGGGGCCCCTGAGCTCGGGGTGATGAGCCACGTGTTTGCACCCACTCTGCTCACAGGAGCTGGGGGGACAAGCCCAAGTTCAGCTGGATCTGAGGCTCAGCTTTCTGCTCCTCCAGCTGGGGCCAGATCCCCCCGCCCACAGGCCCCTCAGAGGCCCCTCACAGGCCCAGGGGGGGCTGAGGCTGCCCCTGTGCAGAAGAACATGCCCACAGCCCCGGGGCCAGACCTGCCCGCTGGGCCCGCAGCTTGGCCGCGCACCTGCGCCTGTGCTTCCGGCCAGAAGTCTCACATGTGCGTCTGCTCCGCCCTGTTATCACGGCGATCAGAACACGCAAAAGCAATACTTTTTGCACAATATCACAAGTTGCTTAATGTTTGGATACCGATATCTTCTCCAGCTGGGGTTTTCTTAATTTAAGTCAACAAACCAGTCTGGAAGCACACATATTGCTCGTGTTTGGGAACCAAACAAGAGTGACATGTGGCGGGAAGACTTAAGAAAGACCCTGATGTGTGTGTGCGTGCGGTGCTGTGTGTGCCAGGGGGATGGCCCAACCTGAGAAACAAGGAAAGAAGAGGTGAAGCTCCCAGCCCCTCTGCTCCATCCCTGGCTACCCCCCTCCGTCGCCCCGGGACTGGCATCGAGACACAGGCACACGTGCACGCACACACATGCACACACGTGTAGACGTGCCCACGCGTGCGCGCACGCATGCACACACACACACACACACCCGGCATAGCCGCTTGGAGAGCTCCCTGGAGCCAGCTCGGAGCCTGGGGTGGCAGATCCTGCCCCCTCCTCTTCAGCATCCCGCCGCATCGGAGTCCCTGACGACCACTGGGAGAGTCCGTCCTGTATCCTGTGGCCACTTGAGAGTCCGAGCACCATCCCCCCCATCCCAAAGTGGCAGCTGCAAGCAAGCTGCTAGGTGGGAAGGTCCCTGCGGGCGCCAGCAGCACTAACACCATGTTTTCGGGATCAATCTTAACTGCTGTCCACATGGAATATTTTTCTTGTGGCTTTTTTCAGTGAAAAAAACATGAATGGGAAACGTTAAAGGCCTGTTAACGACACCCTTTCATCCATCAAGGCGCCGTCCTCGCGTCCTCGTCCACTCCCGCCCGCCCAGCACAGATCCTACCGGAGGCGACCTGGGTGACGGAGGCCAGACGCCGTCCATCTGTCCGCATCTGGAGCCACAGCGTCCGAGGACCCTGGACGGCTGCCCTCAGTCACTTAGAGACTTGGGTCCTGCAGTTTCTCCAGGCTCCAGGCCTGGCTTTCAACTGCCACCCTGTTTCCTTCAGACAGACAGACGGGTTGCTTGGCAGAGTTCCATTTAAATCTCAGGGTCTTTCAAACTGATAACAGGTAAAATTGATGTGAACTTCAGCTCCCTAAACAAACTTCAATCAAATGCCCGTGAAGAAGAAAGAAAAACCCTGTTTGGGCCGGGAGAGGCCAAACACAGTTCAGTCCTCACCGAGGGCATCCAAGTGCCCATCCCCAGGACCCCCCGCCAGGACGGCAGTGAGAAAACCTACCAGCGGACAAGGCACCTGGAGGCCCAAGCGCGTCCCAGCTCAGAGGCCACAGGGAAAGGCTTAGCTTCCCGACCGGTCTTCTGGGAAACTCTTCTGAGTAAAAGAAAACAGACTCTGGAGCCTTCTGTGCGCCCCACGGTAAGATAACTTGTTACCATTGCAGCTTGAAATCAAAACAGCACTAAGGTCCTGGGCAAGCTCTGAGGTGAAGTGGACAGTCTGCGCCGACTCGGCTGTGACGTCCTGCCTGTTCTCACGGTGGCCGAGGCTCGAGCTGGCACTGCTGCCTGTGGCATAGCTGCAGCTGCGCCAGCAGCCCGGGTGAGCCTGCGGGTGCGGAGGACGCGGCCAGCGGGGCCTGCGCGCCCTGCCTGGGCTGCGCCAGGACAAACACGCCAAGCGGGGCTCCCCACCCCCTGGGCTCCTCTGAGCAGCGCCTAAACCCACGGGCTCCACCCGACCACGCCACCGCTTCCCAGAGCTCTTGGGCCACCCGCCTGCTCGGTTCTCTCCCACGCTGACGCTTCTAAGGAAGTTCGGTCTGGGATGACACTGCTGTTCACAACAGGTTAAGGAACAGTGACTCCCTCCCTGGACATGCCTGGCTGCTCAGAGCAGAGGTGCTGCCTAAGGAAGAATGCGGGGTGGAAACGCGAGGCCCTGGGTGGGAACGGGCACCCGAAGAGACTCGAGCTGGAGACGACAGTGCTGCTAGGCAGTGACCACGCCGCACTGGCCGGCTGCTGTCTGTGTTGGCTGTGCGCGGACTCGAGTTAAAAACCCCGACCAACTTCCTCCACGGTGGACCCGCCCCCTTCCCCAGAGGCCTGGCTGCCCGAGTGGCTCCGACCCCTCCCTGCACCTCCCCTGCCCCTCGGCAGCACCAGCCCCTCTTCTTCGGACGCCAGGGAGTCAGGCTCTGCCGTTGCGTCCAACTCCCCTGCAGCCTCAGACGCGGCGAGCGAGTGGGTCTACGTGACCCTCCTGCCCGTCGTGGGAAAAGCACCAGGAGAAGAACACGATGACCCTTCGCAGCCCAGCCTCCCGCGTGGTCAAAGGCAGTTATTTCATTACACGCGTGCTTCTGCAGAAACAAATATTATTTCTGAATCTTTCACGACCCGGGTGTCCGGGAACGGCAAACACAGCACGCGCTGGCCGAGTGGCTGCCCCGCAGGTCTGGTGCTGGCGGGTCGAGGCCCGGCACTGGATGGAGGGAAACCCGCCCGTGAGGGGACCTGGGGCCGCGGCCAAAGGACTCAGCCTCCTTGCTTCAACATCTCTCTTCACAGGGAAAATATTTTCGTGTTTCCCTGGGCCTTTCCCGTCCTCTGCATTTTCACAAACCTGCTGCCCCTCCAGCGGCTGCGGCTCCAGGCGGCCTCTCGGAGCCCGTTGTCCCTGGAGCGGTTCGTGGCCCGCACTTGGGGAGACGGCTCTGCCAGTGGGAGCCCGGGGCGTCTCTCAAGCGTGTTCTGATGGCTGAGGAGGCCCCGGGAAGCAGGAAAAAGAGCAGGGTTTGTGTGGCCCCAAGGGCGCAGCCGAAACCGGTGGCGCCAGGCCACGGAGCTGCAGGGTCCCCTCGGGCAGCTTCGCCGGCGGGCCGGGCCCTTGCAGGCTGCACAGCCCGGGACCCTCGCTTGGAGGCCGCCTGAGGATCTGGAGATCACAGCGGGAGTTCCCCGTCCCCCTAAAGGACGCCTACTCTCCAGGCCGAGGCCCAGCCCGTGTGCAGAGGGTATGGGGCCTGCGATGTGTCCTCAGGGCTGACCGCACCGCAGAGAGGCCTGCCCGCCTGCTGGCAGCCTGGACGGCACGTGCTCCGGGGACTGCAGCAGGGCACCTGGATCGGAGTTCTACCCTACCCCACTTTCAAATCCGTCGCTGAGCAGAAGCAGGGCCGGGGCTCCCCAGCGCCGCCCAGGGCACCACGGTGGCGCCCTCTACTGGAAGCGCACAGACAGCCCCGCACCCAGGCCCCCGGGCCGGGTGCCGCAGCCTGCGCTTCCGTTCCGGGCAGAGGAGGGGTCGTGGGACTGTCAGTCACTGGAGCAAAGCACTTTCCTTACACAATTCGAGACGCAGCCAACCACCTTCACAGCCCCCAAGTGCGAAGGGCACCCCAGGTCCCCCACTCGTCCTCCCAACACATCGGGACAGAGAAACAGGCCCTCTGCTCGCACGTGGAGACACTCACAATTCTCACAGCTCGCCGAGCCGAGGGCCCCCGTGAGAATGGACGGTCGCAGCAGGGAGACTCAGGGTCCCATCCGAAGATCAGACATCTACGCAGCTCCCTCAGGAGCGCGACTCCGCCGTCACGAAGTCCTGAGAAGGACCACAATCAGAAGAGAATGCGGAAATGGTCATATTTTATTTTTGAGGGAAAAAATCCAGAATTAACTTGGCTGACCTAAGAAAGGGAGGCAATAAATTGTAAACTGGCGAGAAAAGCCTAGTTTGTGTGTGTTAGGTGCCTGCTCTTTTGTTGATATTAAGGTGCCATGAGATACGCAGTACACCCAAACTGCACGCGTGCAGGGCTGCATCTTTACGCAGGTTTCCGGTGACAAGTGCTCAGGCCTCCCTGCTGTTTACACCGTCGCAGGCACCCTCGACAAAGACACCGCATCCTACCGAACGCTTGGGCATGGTTTATTTTCTCCATACATCATATTATTTAGCCACAAACAGAGCTACAAGTTTCCCTTACGCTTTTTGGATAAGTCAATTATAACGCTAAAGCGACAACACGATACTGAAGTATCAGACCGTGTGCCCGGCAGGTGCTGGAGACGCTCCTCTCTGCCGTCGGTGACAAGAGCTGACCCGCCTTCGTGTGTGACCCCGGACTTCCAGGCTCGACGTCAGGTGTCAGGAAGGAGAGGTCAGCATCCCTCGTCACCTTCTGTCCAGAGAAAGGCTGGGATAGACTCCATTCCTCAGAGGGGTGCCATTTCAACCACGCCCATGCGCCAAGAGCTGTTTGTTTTCCCAAATCTTTCTGGCAAGCGGTTATGTTCTTTCCACTGACATGACCCCCAGTGGATGCATCCTGCATTCGCTTTCTGGCAGTTGAAAGAATAAGGCTGGAGAATCTCAGTAAGCACCTGTTTCCAGGGCCCGTCCCCTCTTCTCCAGCAGCATCATCCCAGCAGCTTCAACAGCCAAGAGGAGAGGGCAGGCGGGGAGCACGCAGGGGGTGGACGCCGGATGCCCCCTCCTTCCGGGGCAGTCGCCCTCATGTTTGCCAGCCCCCCGCTGTCTCAGCCCTGACTTAACAGTATTAGAAATGGAACAGTGACAGTGTGAGAGAAGGGAACAAGTTAGACGCACGGCGGCCAGTCTCTGAACTCACTTTGTCGTAAAATGTAGAAAAGAAGGAGCAGACACGCGGCACCCCTACGGCTCCAGCCCCTTTAATGTGGCAGTGCCGCCGCCCGCCGTGCTCCCAGCGAGCTGTTACTACAAACACTCAATCCTGGCCAGCAGGCTGGGAGCTGGTGGCGCCACCCAGGGCCCCGTGCCAGGTTCTCGCTGGACGGGAGCCCCCTCCACATGCCGGTTTCCCCGCCGGGCCGCCTTCGTGGGCCAGAAGCCACTCTTTCACAGCCACGCCTCCAGAGTAGCCGCCCAGGGCTCCGCTGCTGCAGACCACTCTATGGCACGGGATAAGGATGGGCATCTGGAAAACAGCGAGGCAGCCACCGTCAGGCTGGGCTCCAGGCCAGTGTGGTCTTTCGGGATCCAGGGCAAGGCCCCTGACCACGATGGACCCAGGGCCCAACTCGCAGGGCTTGGCCACCTGCAGGCTCTGTCTCAGCACTGCTCACCCCTTGGCCTCTGAGCGCCCTGCGTGGGCTGGGAAGGGGCCCAACGCCTGAGGCGAATGTGGGGCATCTTCTAGAGAACCCCTTTATGCTACGACTGGGGAGGAGAAAGCTTAATTTCACTTGATAAGGGATTTAAAACGGAGGCAGAATTTAAAATGACATTTCCAAGTTTAGGTACCACGTAAAATTCTCCAACACTTCCAAGATGTTAAGAAGAAACTTCGGGGAATGCTGTACTCACACAGGCCCCTTCAAACCAGAGGCTGGAACGTGTGGCCGTCCCCATGCAGTCCACGCCTGTTTTTGTAAATAAGGTTTTATGGGAACACAGCCACGCCCACTTGGTACTCCGTACCTGCGGCTGCTTTTGCAAAGCCTAAAATATTGATTGAACGGCCCTTTATAGAAAAGGTTTGCTGACCCCGGCTTTACACTACACCCGTGCACTGGGGGGGACCTGCTTTCCTCCTTAGTCTCTGGACGTGGCAAGTCTGAGGAGCTCCAGTTCCATCTGTTCCCACCTGAAAAGCTGCCACCACCACCCCACCTGCTGGGATGGGGCAGCCCGCTCTGCCACTGATCCCAGCAAGGACCCTCGGCCCATGCCCACCCTCATTCGTCCCACAGGGTTCCCCCCGCCCCACCCCCCCAAAAGAAGCCCTAATGGGAAGACAAGGCTGCTCCTGGCCTTTCACACCTGGAGTAGTCAGGTACCTGCTTAAATCAACAGAGTGATTCTACTAAAGCAACGCCACTTCACAGTGAAAGCAAGTCCAAACACAGCCCACAGAGAGCCGCCGACTATCAGAAGGGCCCCACTGCTGGGACCAAGGGCAGTGACAGTCGCCCAGGGGCCGAGTGTCCCTGAGATGCACCAGGAAACACGGGCCCAGGCTGGGCTCTGTGCACCCAGTGAAGCTCACCCGAAGCCCAAAATGCAGCAGTCCCAGGGGAGGGGCAAGGCTGGCCCAGCCTCGGAGAGTGAGGGCCTGGTTCCCGGGAGGCCGGACAGGCAGGCAGGCGTGTGGACTGGGCGCCGATGCCCTGAGGACAGGGCCTCCCCCAGCGCCCGGCACCTTCTTTTCCTGGCCCAGAGCTGGCACCACACAGACCTGCAGGAGTCTGATACCGCACGTACCAGACTGGACTGGACCCCAGGGCCCGCAGTCGCCGATGGGAGTGAGGGGCCCTTTCGTGAGGGCTGCTCGCTACTCCTGCAGCCACTCACAGGCCTAGCTCCCCCTGACCTCGTACTTGCGCTGCCAACCCCACCAGGGAGGGGAGCCCCTGTCCTCTCTGGCGGGGCCTCCTCAGCAGGAGTCCCAAGCATGCGCACGGGAGCCCTGCTTGGGGTCTGTTCCTGGAACGGCAGCGCCGCTGTCCGCACGGAGCTCTGACAGCCACGGGTGGAGGGGCTGCAGTGGCCACTGCCCTTGCTTTTGGTTTCCGCGTGGAGGACCTCACTGGAGGGATGCTCCGGGCCTGGTCTCTCCCCCGCAAACCCCCTGAGGGGAGGACGACTCACTGAGCAGCCACCCTTGGAAGAATGGACGAGAATGCTCAGCTCAGCACCTTGTGGAGTCCTGCAGGGGGACTGCCTGCCCCACGGCATGGGGTGCCCTTTTCTCTTCCAAGACATGGTCAGCGCCCGCCCCTGCAGGGACCAGTGACGGGACGGGGGCGGGGGGCGTCTAATTCTGGCGGGACTTCCTGCAAAGCCTGCCATGGCTATGGCTATGGCCACGCCACCTCTCCAGTCAAGCTTTTATCCTAATAAAGCTAACATCCTTTACTCACGTCTCAGTTGTCTCAGAAGATGGGAGGAAAGAAAGGGATGTAATTACGGCCCCTGAAAACCACAGTGGATGGGAGATGTCTTCCTGGGCAGCCAGTGGACACAGCTTAGAGCACACCCAGTGTGCCAGGGATGGCCACATGCCGGGGGCCACCAAACACAAGGAGTTGTACCCCGTGTTCCCACTGCACGGGGCTCTGGGAGACCAATGGTTGCTCTGAGTAAGGATCCGGACAAGCAGTTACTCAGAGCTTGAGAAGAGCTGCTCTCTGGAGGGACTCCCCAGGCCTCGGCAGAGTTCAGACTTCTGCTAAGGGAAGGGTCTGCTCTGGAGTCCCTGGGGAAGAAAGGCTTCATCCTAGGTAGCTCCATCCTGGCGGGAGGAAGGGGCACCGGTGGGTGGCCACTGCAGGCCCAGGGCATGCTGGGGTGAGAGCTCTCATCCCTGTGGGAACATCACGGTGGCCGCTCCACAAAGAAGGTCATAGCAGCGGGCACAGGTACAGGAACCGGGGCCCACTCTGGAGATGGCGCCGGGGTGGGGAGCTGGGCGCAGACCCTGAAAGACCCCACCCGTGGGGGGAACCTCCTCTCATGGTATCTGGGCACCCCCTGCCCCCTCGGGCGGTCGTTCCTACTTCTGCCTTTACCGGAGGCCCTTCACTGTGGGTGGAGCAGGGTGTCACCTGCTGGGCACCAGACACACACACACGCCTGCCAGGAAGTGCCCCTCTGTGGGGCTGCACCTGTCCCAGGAGGTTGGCTGGATCCGCAGTCCCTGTCCTAGACACGTTGCCTCAGTAATGATGCTCTGGGGAGAGCATGCCTGATGTGCACATCGTGACATCGTATCCTCCAACGAGCCCAGACCAGGCGCTCTCAACTTCGGGACACGTTAAGCCTCTGGCCCAAGCTGACAAGCTGCTTAGGGGCCGAGAGGGGATTCCAGCCCCACACTCTGTACACTGCCCCCAGGGGACCGCCGAGGCGGGGCCTGGGGGCGCTGGCACGTAAGTAAGTTGGCTTGGGAGGTGGGAATCTGACTTCCCGCACATCACAGACTAGTCCCGCCTTGGACCAGAAGTTAGAGTTGCCATGGTAACTCGCATCGTCTGTGGGGTTCTGACCCCGCACAGGGAGGGTGAGCTCAGACTTCCTCTCCAGTGCAGTTTAACTGAGCGAGAAGCAGACAGGCTGCCGAGTCCCGCCGAGTCCTGCCCGCAGCACCCAGCTCCCATCTGCCTGGAGGGAGTAGCGGGAAACTTTAAGAACAGATTGTTTGCTCTGATTGAGGGTTTTCATCAAATACAATAGTACATTAATAATTGCTGGGAGGACACGATTAGGTAATATACAATTCAAGTTTTTGACTGATAAAGAGACAGACATTTAATTCAATTTAGTCTTACAAACATTTAGGCACCAATTCAGTTTTCCTACCGAACAGCAGATTTCACAAGTGAGCTTTGATTTTCTTCCCTCTCGCCCAACAAGCTATGAAATTGTAACAAAGTGTGTAACGTGGACCTTTCTCCCTTTCTATGCAGGACGCAGATAACAGGACTGCTGGCCTGGAACAGCAATTATAAAGATAGCTGTGACCAGTCTTCGTCTTTGATGGAGAACTGGTGTCTTACCAAACACACAGTTATCTTCCCCTCCGGAAATGGGAACACTGCTTCTGCTGGTGCTAATTTTGGTGGCAAGTTTCAGACTATCAAGATGACGAAACCTGCTAAAATTCACTGGGGCCCTCAGGACATTTCAAAGGATCTGCACCCTCTATGCCCTCTCCTTTAAAGCCTGTGCTACACGAAATGCAATTTTTATCAACAGCCACGAAGCTCATAATATCACAGCTGCATTGAAATCTTCACGCTGTGAAATCTAATTCATCCAGTACGCGAATCCATCACTTACACAGACCCTTTCTCAAATGCTATAAAACTTCCAAACCCATAGATTTGTCTCCAACAAAAATAACACGAAGGGGCCTTTCGATCAATAATGGAATCCCTCTGATTCTGGTGCCGGCTGAATATTTTCTCCAGCTTCGCCTTTGTTCTTGTGGGTAGCAGCCCACAAGGGAAAGAGCCTGTTTTCACTTGCGGCCTCATCAATACCTAAATCCTGGTGAACAAGTGACACCGAGAAGCTGTAATCAATGGCTCCCTGTGCGTTTTTTCTTCTGGTCAAATGGTTCAGCCCCACTGACAGCCCTGACACTTAGAACATGATGCTAAATCTTTATCAACAGCCATCTGGGTGACGGGCAGGACAAGGCTCAGGGGGTCATTAACGCTCATGGCAATCTGTGAATAAACTAACTCCTCAGGAATGCGTTTGTTTAGAAGAAGGTGGAGAAACTCTCTGTGCAAGTATTGATCGCCTTTGAACTGCATTTAGCAAATTCTGTCTGAGGATGAGTGGAAGGGTGCTTTACCGGGGAGGGCGTGAGGCCTCTTCAACCCGCCCCACCGGAAGACGGCCTGTCCCCCAGGCTGGGCCTGAGAGAGGGTCTTCCGGAAGGCTGCGAAACCATTTCACCTGGGCTGTTGATTCCTTCACGGGAAACCATGGAAAAGCCAAGGACCTGGAATGGGACGAAACTCCCCCACCACACCACCGCAAAAACCGCCCCTCAGCCTGGCGTGGGGAGAGCAGCCCAGGCCAAGAGCACGTGCCGTCGCGGGAGCCAGCACGTGTCCTTTTACCGCCAGCCGCCTAAGGAATCAGTGCGCAGTGGGCCTCACGGTGGTCTGGAACATTCCACGTCCACCTGCCGCTCTCCTGCTGAAATGCACAACCGTTCTTCCCGGCCGGAACACAAGATGTTTTCAGCGGGTAAGCCTCTACGATGTGCTATCTGTGCTGGAGCCCACGTGTGTGGTGCTGTGGCCGGGCCCCTGCCATCAGCGCCGAGAAGGGGGACACGCCAGCCAGTCCCTGACTAGGCCCCTTCCTCCCTCAGGTCCCTGGGTCACCACTGAGATCCCTCAGCCCGTTCTGAGGAGGTTCTCTTTTACCAACTTTGTGGGACCCCTCTGAGGGCGGCTGATTCCCGCCGAGCTGCCCGTGCTGCACCACGCAGCAGGCATCTCCTTGCAGCGGCACCTCCGGTGCCTCTGAGCCACACCTGGAGGCCTCTGTCGGGTCCTCTGCAGCCTCTCATCAAGTTGAGGTCCCTGCATGAGTCACAGGCAGCACCCAACTACAGAGGAACGCCCAGGGAAAGGCCACAGAGGGCTCACCACCTCCTGTCACCCTTGGCACGGAAGGGAGCTGAGAAGAGGGGACGCGGTGCGGGCAGGATCCTCCGCCCGAGTGCGTCGTCATGGCCACCCTCGGCGTGGGCACGCGATGGGGATGTCGAGACTAGGACTTCACGGACGGTAGAGTTTTAAGCCCTGTGAGATCCTGTTTTATAAATTTCAGTGGCTGAGGCCATACTTGAGCAGCGACAGTCATAGAGATCAATAGCAAGAGGAGAGAGTCCCGCTGGTTGCAGGACAATAAATGTTTCTGAACATCACCACAAGCGCCATCGGCGGACAGCCAAGGCCTCGCCACTGCAGAGTGAGAAACCGCGGGCGTCACGGGGCAGGTGAGGGGCTGCTCATCTGTGTGCGTCAGTGAGCAGAGCTGTTTCACGGCAAGGATGGGAGCCACGCCTGCTGATGGGGCGGGCGGTGCCAGGACGCGAGGCCAACCTCAGGGCGGGAGGCCGGGAGGCTGGGAGGGAGGGCAGAAGGACCACGTCTCCGCGTGGGGTGTGAACAGGAGCGTGGCCTGAAACAGGGATGGAGATGGGGGACAGAGGGAGAATTTCTACACAGCACGGTGATGCCGTGAAGCAGGAGGGTGCAAAGAAGTTAGTCCCCAGAGTTCTCCCTCGAGGCCCTGAGTGGACACCACAGCACGCTCTGGGTGGTCTCTCTATCCAGAGCAAAGTCAAACTGCCCCAAACTGAGTGGACCTGGGAGAAGACGGTGGCCTCCCAGAGGGAAGGTGTGACGTAAGCTTCACTGGGAGACGTGAGTAACTACACCTAGAAACTTGACTCACCGTCACCCCACGCTCAGCGCGGAAACGCGGCCCGTAGCGCACAGAGGAGGCGTACGCGAACGACGTAGCTGGGCCGCCGCCACTACGGCACAACAGGTGCAAAACGACATGCTGACCAGATCCACCGGTCTCCATCGTGGAGACCAGGGACACGGGAAGTGGGGGGCTGTGTCATCGTATCACATATTGCTCCTGACGATCTGAGATATTTTCTTATGGAAGAAAACTCTTCTCCGGGTCAGATGTACATTAAGGCAGCGCCCCCACTACAGACCTCCAGGAGCTGCTGCTTAAGAGCAACAGTGCCGTTTTGGGAGAAAGGCCAAGAAGCTGCCATCTCCTCGAGACACCGGCTCTGCCCTCGGGCGGCCGCGAGCCGAGTGGCGAGAGCTGCCGAATGCCGTGTGCAAAACGCCAGCCTCTGCCCTGCGAGCAGGGGTGGAAGTAGTTCTGAAAACACAGCAGGGCCACAGCAAGTTTTCAAAAAGTGGGGCCTCTCTGATTTAGTAACTTCCCATCCCATGATGTGATGACAAGGGAAAGAGCTTGTTTAGTAACTTGATTAGTAACTTCCCATCCCATGATGTGATGACTCCCTTTGCTTTTCCTGATAGGATGGCATTCTTCTACCATATGAGAGACTTTCCTACAGCTTTAGGGAGAATCCATTCCCAATGTGATAGCAGGCCCTGGCGGGCACTGGAGACTAAGATCGGGAATATTCCAGGGCCCCATGCAACTGTGTGGGGTCTCCCAGAGGGCCGAGCTGTTGTGCGGACAGGGGTGCCCTTCCTGCCCACCTGCAGGCTCCACAGGCGTGTGTGGCCTTGGCCAGGCCCACGTCACGGCCTCTCCACAACCCACGCGGACTTCCTCCCTGAGGCTGGACAGCGCTTGGCCCACGTGTGGCGTGACGGGGAGCAGAGGTGACCTCTGCACTCCTGGGAACGACAGGCCTGCGGCCACCCCACACTGAGGCCTGACCCTATCCCCTGGGGAGATGGCCTTGCGTGGTCCGTGAGTCCTGCTCTCAGCCTAGCCTGACTGCAGACTCAAGGGGGGACAACGACGTGAAGGAGCTTGGGGACACGCCCGAAAGCGATGAGTCATCCCAGGTCCCAAGGGCCACGGCCTGGACCTCCTGACGGAGCAAAGCCCCCAGGCGACGGGGATGGGTTTGAAAACACCGCGGCACGTGTATTTTTCTAGAACATAAGCTCTCGTGTGCGTGGGTCTGTTTTGTTTCCTGCTGTACTCCCGGCACCTGGAAGAGCGTCGGGCACACCCTAGGCACCCAGCGTGCCCAGCTGTCCAGTGAACGAATTGCCGTGTGCTCGCCACTTCTCCAGGCTTCGCCGCCCCGGGCTCCCTGTGACGAGCAGCTCCCGTGGTTCTGACACGCATCGTGGGGCGGGGAGGGTCTCGGTGGTGCGTGGGAAAGCTTCTTTACCACCTTCACCCCACCAGTGCCACCCATGCCTCTTCCAGAGGTCCCCACCACAAACGCTTCCTGTCCTCCCCGCCCACTGCAGCCCGGGCTGCCCCTGAAACCCGCTTCAGTCAGAGGACACTGTGACCCCCTGAGCGCAGTGCCCAGGCCCCCCACTGACCACGGCCATGCTGCCGCCACGGGGACACAAACTCACAGGATTGCTTCTCATCGCCTCTCCCACGGCCCGCGCTGCTTTGGGGTTGCCCGCCAGGGCCGCTAATTGCTGGTAAGAAACCGTCTCTCCGAATTTCACAGCCTTCAGCAGCTTCCACAGCACCTGGCTGGTGAACGAATCTGAAGGGAGAGAGCAGAGTGACACGATTTGGGCCAACGGCTCCGACAGCTTGGATACAAACGGCTTCCAGTCCTGAAAGAGAGGGTACATCAACATACACAGAGGCGTTATTCTCAATGAAAACAGCTCCGCACGGCCCTGTCACCGTGTCACCCGACACGGAGGAAGAGGCGTGCGACGCAGGGCACGGAGCGGGCCGGCCCCTCTGCAGGTGTCCCCAACCGTGCCTCACAGATCTGCGACTTCCTCCCATCTTCCCCGAGCGCCAGGCAGGCCCGAGACACGCTCTCCCGGCACCCGGGTGTGTATAAATTAGCACGCAGTGCGCTCCGTGAGCACAGAAGGCCCTGCTTGCACACCAACTTCGAAACCTTTTGTTCCGCTGGTTAATTTCCAACTTCGGCTGGGACACAGAAGGAACAGGAAGCCACGGGCTGGGCTCTGATATTATACTAGCTGTCCACATCCGATGGCGGGCAGGCTTAGAATGCCAAACACCAGGGTACACCGGGGCTGATGGTGACCTTGGCTACAGGCATCTGTAATGAGCAGGGCTGCAAAGATAAAACAACTTCATTCCCATCTGAATTGACTAAACCACATCAAATTGCATTCACTCTTCATCCCGCTGCAGGAATGAAAAGGAAAACGCACGACAACATTCCCTCCCTCTGCTCCAGGTTTAGAGCTCTTTCGCCGGCGTGGAGTGCGCTGGGGAGAAGCCTGGCATGTGAAGGAGGCGGGTCTGAACCGACACCTATTGTCTTTCTGAAGGGGACGCACGGCGTGGGAGAACTGGACACGGAGCTGCGGCCCCCAGAGCGGGGGGCGGGAGCTCCCGACGCAGCAACAAAGGGAAGGATTCCACGGGCAGGGGCGCAGTCCCTGAGTGTGTCCCTAATAGCACTAATTACACTCGGCGCCAAGCTGGCCAAGTGCGATTTGGTTCTTAAAGGAAACACACCCTTACATGCGTGTTAAATAATAAAAATCACTTCTTCACTGAAGGGAATGATAATCACTTCACTGGGAGAGAAAAATCTGTTTAGACTTTATTATAACATTAAGCAAATTAAACACCCGCATAATCCAGGTGATACCAGAAAAGGGTCAGCAAAGAAATCGACTTTGTTGTTCATTAATTTACATGGATTAGCAGAGGGCAAGAAGATAGCAAATGTGCTCTAGTTTTTTATGATATAATTTCAAACTCTACACCGTTTGTGGCAGGAGGGTGACTTTGGGGTTAATCAGACTGATTTGTCCTTTTAATTGCTTTCTATTCAAAGAAAATTCATTAGATAATGTTCTCTTCAAAATTCATGAATCAATTTAACTGAAGAAACCACGTTAACAGCTCTGGGTTCATTAGCACAGGCGGTTGTGTGACTAGCTGATTGCTGAGAGCGTTTCCTTAGGCAAACAGACTCTGTTTACTGCGATTTCTTTAGAAAGGGTTTTGAAATCAAACTGTTCACCGTTATCACTGTCGCCCGTTGTTGTGCCTAACTTAAAAAAAAAAAAGGAAGAAAAAAGAAAAGCAAGGCAGCTTGGTGATAACTTGGAGAAAAAGAGGTTTCAGGGATAGCTGTCTCGGAAAAGAAACGATAAAAGCAGCACAAGTCGATACCGCAAGAAGCAGAGGCCGGTCTCCTGCCTTCTTCCCACAGCCCAGCGTTGCTGGTTTCTGCTTTCCGTGTTTTGGCCCAGGGGAAGGATGCTGCCTAGGTCTTCCAGGAGGACAGTCTGGAACTTACTAAACCTGCAGGCATACCGTGAGAGGTGTGTGCAGACAGAAGCTGGAGAGACAGAACAGTTCCGAGAAGCCGCGGCGCAGCTCCCCGGCCACCACCTGAGCGCCAGGCGCTGACGGACTCCTGCCGAGTCACAGAGCGCCCCTCCTTCCAAGGGGAAAAACACTGTAAAAATAAAACAACTGGACGCCCATACATGAGCGCGGAGTTTATCAAACACTTTCAGCTTCACTGTCAAGTTTTCCACGGGAAACCGTTTCTCACCTTGTAGGTACCAGGCAATGGTATTGGGACGAACAGCTCAAGAAACGCAGTATTTGTCAGTCAAGCACATCGTTGTATAAATGTACCTGGAAACTCAATTCCACCTTGTAGGGAGCAAATGCATTTATGAGTCTAAGCGGTGCTCAGAGCCAGCGCCTCCGCCCTGGACCTGTGCAAAATCAGACCTGAGCCCCACCCTTCTGAACGGGGGGGCAACACTCTCGGTTGTTGGGTACCATTCTAAAATGTAGCAAAACCTGCTCATAAAGATTACCATGCTCGATGTGTAAAATACATTCTCTTGAGGCGACCACATCAGTCTTTAGTGGCCGGACCATCATTTCAGGTGCCCTAAGGGGCAACCACTGCAACACCATCCTTTTCTCTCCCGTAAGGTCCTCTGCGGAGAGCACCTGCAGCCTCCGGAGGCCACATTCTGGGTGTTCCTCTCCTTCCCCATCTCCTGCCTGTTCTGGGGTCCGGGTGAGGTCAAGGTAGGCTCTGCTGGAAGACTGCTCCTTAGATCCCCCTTATCTTAAGGACACGGCCATCTCCATTTGAGCTTGGGTGGCTACTTAAACACACCCACCGCAACCACCTAAACCTGGCAAAAACTGTTTTCTAAACTCTCTTCCTGGATTGCACATCGCGAGCCAGGTCGCTGATGATACTGTGCACCTGTAGGATGCCCCGCCATAGCGTCAAACCCGGTGTCCACGCGTGGGTCACGGCCATTTGACAGGTTTCCAACTTTCCAAGGGTTCTCCCTCCCAGGACTTGCCTTCTCTGGCCTCCGGCACAGAGGGGGCACCCAGGCTGGCACACGGGAGCTCAGGATAATCTGGGATGGAGCCAGGTTTCTGACCAGGTGACTCCAGAGGCGAGTTCTGACACTACGTGCTCTTCAAGTGTAAACGAGCTAAACTGACCTGATGCCGCCTCAGCATCAAAGCGGCCACACGACCTTTCCAGGAATGAACCTGGGAGGGAGAACATGAAAGTGGAAGGAAACAGGGGTTCTGGTCCAGGGGGAACAGAGGCAGCGTCTTCTCCCTGCCTATCTCTGCTGAATGCCTTTATAGAGCCCGGGCACAAGGCACAGAGCAGCTATTTGAGGGCCGTGGAAAGTAAAGGTTCGGGAAGAGGAATTTGAAGAAACCCCGCAACGACGCGCCAGTTTACCACTTTTCCCCTCAATAACCCCCAGCCAGGACTGACTGCAGCCTCGACCCCGGCGGTGCTGCTGCTGCAGACAGAGCCCAGGGCTCTCATCACCTTGAGGAGGGAGAAGGACCCCTGATGCTCAGAGCATGGAGGAGCCCCCCTCTGTGCTATTACCTCTGAACTCCTGTACCGCCGCCCCCAAGCAATCTTGCAGTGGTGGGGGGCCCGCAGGTGCTGAAGGCCCTGAGGAGAAACATCCTTTCTGATGGGAAGAGCTATGGTCCCCAAAGGTGGGTGGACCCACTGCTTTCCCCTTCTTTGTTTTCTCACTGCTCGGCCCTAGATGGAAGCACAGTTGCAGGAGTGTGTGGTAGCGCGGAGGACCCCCAAGAACTCGGAAGGACCAGGGAGACTGCAGAGAGAGAGGCCTTTGGGAAAGCACACCAGCAAGTTGTTTATAGATTCCTGGATTCGCCCCTGAGCTGGGCATGTGTGGATCTGCCACTAAACCCAAGACTCCGAGAACTGAGGTAAGGGTTAGACCACTGCTGGGGTCCTGGAGGGCAGACCTGAACGGGATTGCGGAGGCTACAAAGGAACGGGTACTGAAACCACAACCTGCAGAAGCCTGGTCAGGACTCATGGGCTGTATCCAACCAGGTCGTGTGTCTCATAAACAAAAATATCAACATTACTGTAAGATTTACACGAGACCCAGAGCCTCAGGATATCATATTCAAAATGATCAGGTTACAACCCCAGATTACTTAGCATATGAAGAATCAGGAAAACCTCAACTTGCCTGGGAAAAGACAGTCAACAAATGTAAAGGCCAAAGCTGACACAGGAGTTAGAATCACCTGACAACCGCCCCCTCCCTCAAGCTTTCTGAGGTGTGATTAACAAATAAAACTGTAAGATACTTAAGGTGTGCAATGTGATGACTTGATAAACATCACCTGACAACCACTTCAAAGGATCTGTAATAAAAATGCTGTGAGAAGGGAAAATACCCACGAAACAAATGAAAATACAGAGAGTTTTTTTTAAAAAAATAGAAGTTACAAAGAAGAATCAAATGGAGAATTTAGTACTGAAAAATTCAACATACAAAATGAAAACACTGCACTGCATGGGGCTTCTTAGCAGAATGCGGATGCCAGAGGAACAGCCAGTGAGACTGAGGATAAGTCAGCAGAAATGATCAACCAGAGAAACAGGAAAAAATGTCAAAAGGAAACAACCAAAAACAGCCTCGGGGACATGTTGGAAAAGCCAAAAGGTCTAACATGCGTGCTACTGGAGTTCTGGAAGGAGAGAGAGAAAAGTGTGGTGTCGAAGAAAAACATTCAAAGAAATAATAGCTAAACATTTTCCAAATTTGGCAAAAGATATACAACTATAGATTTAAGAAGCTCAGCAAAGTGCAAACAGGACACACCCAAAGAAATCCACTCCCAGACATACCATGATGAAGCTGCTGAAATCTAAAGACAAAGAAAGGAATCTTGAAAACAAAGAAAAATGTTGCATTATTTATAGCAGAACAATGTTTGAATGACTATAGAATTCTTATAGTAACCACAGAGGTAGAAGAAAGCAGAATGGCAATTTTAACGTGCTGAAAGAAAAGAACTGTCAACTTAGAATTCTACATCCAGTTTTGAAAAAAATCTTTCAGGAGTGAAGTTAAAATAAAGACGTTTTCAGATTAAAAAAAACAAAAGTTAAGGTGTTGCCAGCAGACCTGAAATGCTAAAGGAAGTTCTTCAGTAAGAAGCAAAATAATACCAGAGGGAAGTGTGGAACATTAGGAACAAAAGCAGAACAAAACAAATGGTAACTATTTGGCTAAATACCAAAGACTGTTCTTCTGTTGAGTTCTTTAAAATATGTTTAATGACTGAAAGCAAAACCATGACATCAACAGATAAGATTTTCAATGTACACAGAGGTAAAACAAGACACCATAACATAAAGCAGGGGAGTTAAAGGACCTACATGGTGGTAAGGCTTCTATATTCTACTTTAAGGTGGAAAAATATTGATTCCAATTAGACTGTGATAGTTAAGTATGTATCATAATCCCTACAGCAGCCACTAGAAAAACTATGAGAGATAATATAGTTAAAAAACATACACGATATAAAAAAATGTTAAAATATTCCATAGGAAGGAAAGAAAGGGGAAAGAAAAATGAAAAACCGAGGGAAAAGATAGAAAATGAATAATAATATGTGATAATAAAATGTAATAAATAATAAGATAGCAAATAAAATGAAATAAATGTTTGACATCCCAACCGTAAATGCTTATGTACCTAACGACAGGGCTCAAATGCAGGAAGCAAAAAAATGGCAAAACTGAAAGGATAATTAGACAAATCCACAATTATACTTGAAGGCTTCACTACTTCTCTCTCATAATTCATAGAAATAGTTGACAGAACATCAAGGATGCAGAAATAAAAAACACTGTGAACCAACTTGTTTTAACTGACATTTATAGAATAGCCAGTAACAGCAGAAGAGATACTCTTTACAAATGCACATGTAACACCGATCAAGATGAAGCATATTCTGGGTTATGAAACAAATGTTAACAACTTTTAAACAACTGAAATCAGACAAGTGATTTTCTCTGATCATAATGGAAAAAGACAAAAGGAAAATCTCCAAACATCTGGAGAGTAAGTAAGCCATTTCTAAATAATCTATGGGTCACAGAAGAAGTCTTAAGGAAATGAAAACAAAATTGAACTGAATGAAACTGAAAATACAGCATATCACAATTTATGGGACACAGCTAGTATTTTAGAGGGACATCTGTGGTATTAAATGCGTATTTTAGAAAAAAGGTCTCAGATCAGTAATAACATAAAACATAAACTTAATAATAAGCTTCCACCTTAAGAAACCAGAAAGAGAAAAGCAAAATAAACCAAAAAGAGAAGGAAGGAAAGAATAAAGGTAATAGCAGAAACTAGTGAAATCGAAAACAAAAAATGATAGAGCAAAATACATGAAGCCAAAACTGGGTTCTTTAAAAAGAAAAATAAATTGATAAATCTTTAGTAAGACTGATTAAAAAAACCCCAAAAATTATCAACATGAGGAACAAAAGAGGGGATGTTACTACTGACCTCACAGACATTAAGTTGACAAAAAATTTTTCCTCTAGGAAAACTCTAACTCTAGGCACAATATTCAATATCATAGATGAATTAGACAAATTTATCTAAAACTACAAACTACCAAAACTCATCCAGGATGAAATAGATAACTGGAAATAGTCCTGTAACTATCAAAGAACTTGAATTCATAGTTTAAAATCTTCTGAAATCATAGGGCCAGATAATTTCACCAGAAAATTCTATCAAACATTTAAATAACACATCAATTCAGCATAATCTTTTTCAGAATAATAGAAGAGAAGGGAACAACACTTCTCAAGGCATTTTATGAGGCTAGAATTACTCCAATATCAAAATCAAAAAAGACAGTAACCAGAAAAGCACAGATCAGCATCTCTCATGGACATACATGCAAGAATCCTCAACGAAGTGTCTGCAAATCAAATCGAGAAATACATCAAGAACAAGACATCAAATTCAGTGGAGTCTGTCCCAGGAATGGAGGGCTGATTCAATATTTGAAAAATTAATCTATTATAAAGCTACAGTAATCAAGATAGGATGTACCGCTGAAAAAACACCTAGATCAACGGAACAGAATAAAACAACTCACATAAATAGAGGAGCAAAGGCAATTCAATGGAAAAAGGCTAGTCTTTCCAACAAATGGTGCTGGGACAACTGGACAGCCACATGCAAAATATGAATCTAGACACAGACCATATGCATCTTCTACAAAAACGAACTCAAAACGGATCACAGACGTAAATCTAAAAGGCAAAACTAGAAAACACCTAGAAGATGGTCACCTAGGGAAAAATCTAGGTGACCCTGGGTTTAGGGAAGAGTTTTTGGATAGAGCATGATTCATGAAAGAAAAAAATGGGTAAGTTGAACTTTATCAAAATGAATTTCTGCTCTGTGAAAGATGCTGTTAAGACACCTTAAAGAAAAGCCATAGGCTGAAAGAAAATTTTGCAAAACAGGTATCTGATAAAGGACTTGTATCCAAAATACACAAAGAATTCTTAAAAACTCAACAATAAGAAAATAACTCAATTAGAAAACGGATAAGAGCTTAACAGACACCTCCTCACCGAAAAAGATATACAGATGACAAATAAGCATATGATAAGCTGCTTAACATCATTTGTCATTGGGGGGTTATACGTTGAAACAATGGGATACAATTACACACCTATCAGGATGGCTAAAAACAAAACAAACAAACAAACAAGAAAAACCCTCAATAGTACTGACTGCTGGTGAGGATGAGGGATATTCATTCATTGCTGATGAAAATGCAAAGTGGAACAGCTACTTTGGAAGAAAGTTGGTCGTTTCTTAGAAAGCTAAACTGAGGCTTACCACATGAACCAGCAACCGCACTCCTAGATATTCACTCAACTGATTGGAAAACTTATGTCCAAACAAAAACCCACACGTGAATGTTTACAGCAGCTTTACTCACCTATTGCCAAAAACTGGAAACCAAGATGTCCTTTAATAGGTAAATAAACTATGGAACACCCATACAATGGAATATTATTCAGTCATGTAAAGAGTGAACTATCAAGTCACAAAAAGACATGGAGGAATCTTAAATGTATATTGCCAAGTGAAAAAAAAAATTCTGGAAAGGCTACATGCTATATGATCCCAACTCTATGGCCTTTTGTAAAAGGAATAACAATAGAGACATACATTCAACGTATGCAAATTAACAACAGACTGGAGGACCCCAAGAAAGAATGCAGGCGGTGACAAGAGAATCTACCTGTATGACAAACGTATGAACAAGCCCACTGAGGTGTGTGGGAGGAAACATGGTGACCTAAGTAACTCTGGACATGAGTGGAGTCCATAAGATTAAGACAAAAGGAACTGCACTGGGCACTGTACCCTGGTTGATACAGTTGTTTCCCACGGAAGTACAGGATAAAAATCCTGATACTGCTATACGGTATACTGGGCTCAAACAACTAGCTAAACGGATGGCAGAAGGCTGGAGCCAGTTTCTCACAGATAAGCAAGAGGCGGCCAGAAGGATCCACGTGATAATGGATTAGAACTCCGTGTAGACATGAGTATGAGCTAACGTTTATCTTCATATTGGTACCGAGCAAGGCCAACCTCAACAGTGTTAAATCATTATGATAGTATGTACCCTGATATGACTGCATGAAAATGGCATTTTACCTCTGTGGTCTTCCACAACGCCACGGCCCCAGTCTATGATGAGAAAAGCATCATATAAATTCGAATACAGTGACACTTTACAAAATTCCTGACAAGTACTCCTGAAAACTGTCAAGGTCTTCTAAAACAAGGAAAATCTGAGAAAATGTCAAAGCTAAGAGGAGTCTAAGGAGATATAATGACCAAATCTATCATGGTATCCTAAACTGGTTCCTGGAACAGAAGAAGGACATTAGGTAAAACCTAAGAAAATCTGAATAAAATATGAACTTTAGTTAGTAAGATATCAGCACTGGTTTGTTGATTGTAACAAGTGTATCACACTAATATGTCAATTATAGGGCAAAATGAGTGTGGGGTATCAGGGAACTCTCTGTACTAACTTCTCAAATTTTTTTGTAAATCTAAAACTGTTCTAAAAAATGAAGTCAATTAAAAATGTACTAATATGAGCCACCATATCAACAGCCTAATGAAAAATACATAATAATATCAATTGTGGTAGGAAAAAAATTTAACAAATTTCCACATCCATTCAAGATGAAAGCTCTCAGCCATTAGGAATAACCTGATAAAGATATTAGACAAAAAAACCCCTACAGTTAATATCAGACTTAACTGTGAAAAGATGAATGCTTTTACTCTCAAGACTGAGAAGAAAGCAAGGATGCCCACTCCTAATCAGTATCATCGCGGAAGTTCTAGCCATCACGCTAAGGCAAGAGAAGGAAATAAAAGTCATACATTTTGGAAAGAAAGAAATAAAACTGTCCCTATTCACAGACAACATGATTTGTTTATGGGAAAATACCGAGGAATCTACCAAAACAAACAAAAAACACACCAACAACAAAAGCAACTTTGAACTAATAGGTGAATTTAGCAAAGTCACCAGGTACAAGGTCAACACCCCAAAATCAATCACAGTTCTGTCACTGATAATAGCTCCAACAAAAATTCAATACTTAGATTTAAATCTAACAAATTATATACAAGATCGTTATGTTGAAAATTACAAAATACTGATATATTGGTAATATTATAAAAGAATACCTAAATAATTTGAGAGACATACCATGTTCATGGACAGTAAGTCTCAATATTATAAAGATTTCAATTCTCCAAAAATTGATCTATAGATTTATTTCCATTCCACTCAAAATTCCAGGGATATCTGCTGAAGATATAGACAAGCTTATTCTAAAACTTACATGGAAAGGCAAAGGAACCTGAATTGTCAAAACATTTTGAAAAAGGCAAAAAAAAAAAAAAAGGAGAGAAAGCACACGAGCAGGTTTTAAGACTTTCTATTATGCTGTTATAGATTAGGATAATATGAAATTTGTAAAGGGATAAGCATAGAGATTTCCAAAAGAGGCTAGCACACGTATGCCCAAATGGTTTCTGACAAAGGTGCAAAGGCATTTCAATGGAAAAAGGTATTATTTTCAAAAATGGTGTTGGAAAACTTGACATCTACATGCAAAACACTGAACTCTGACCTAACTCTCATACCTTATAAAAGTTAATTTAAAATAAATCGTATATTTAAATAAAACTTTCAACTAAAAAAATTTTGGAAGAAAACAGAAAACCTTTGTGACCCGAAGTTAGGCATACAGTTCTCAGACGTGTCATCAAAACCACAATTCATAAATTAAAAAATAAACTGAACTTCATTAAAATGAAAAAAAAAAAATTGGTCTGTGAAAGTCAGTGTTAGGAGATAAAAGACAAGTTAGAGCCTGGGAGAAAATATTTGGAAATAACATATCTAACAAAGGACTTATAACTGCAATACACATAAAAAATCTTTAAACTCAACAGTAAGAAAACAAACCGCCTAATTAAAAAAATGGGCAAAAGACCTGAACTGACAGCTTGCCAAAGGAGGATATACTGTGGTAAATAAGCCCATGAAAAGATGTTCAACATAACCGTTAGGGAAATGCAAATTAAAACCACGATGACACAGCATTACATACCTATTAGAATGGCTATAATAAACACATGAAGATGTATCTATGCTGTGGAACACAACAACAATTAAGAGGAATAAACTACAGACACATAAAACAGTTTGGATGAATCTCAAAGGCATTAAGCTGAGTCACAGAAAGTAGGCTCAAAAGATTAAATACTGTTGGAGCCCGTTTCTATGACGTTCCCTAAACCACAAGCCGTGGTTATGGAGAACAGCTCAGTGGCTGCCCGGAGTCCGGGAGATGGGGAGGGAGGCGACTATGATCACAGATGGGCAGTGGGAGCAGTTTCTACGGCTGTGCAACTCCCGGGTCCTGATTACGGTGACGCTCACAGAAATCTGTGCACGTAGGAAAATCCATAGCACCATATACCACAAAAAGTCAATTTTACTACGTGAAAAACAGGATAGAGGGAAACACGTCTTCTAGACACCTTTTCTTTAACGAAAGAGAGTTTTCTTCTGGAAGGTCAAGATACCTACTTCAAACGGAGTCTAGGTCACATTCTCTGCAAAATCTTTCCCCTCTGCAAGTCCCCCCCTCAAGGCTCTCAATAATACAGCCACCACGGTGGTCCCTTCTACCCAACCCAGGTCAGAGCAAGGACCTGCCTTATAGGTCCGCATCTCAACAGTCAGCTCTGTGGCTGACCCAGAGGAGGCATCCAGTGAGTGCCGACTAGATGAATAAAGGGGGTGGGTATAAGCATGGGGCCTGGTCTTCCCTACATCCACTTGAGGACGGCTGGTGCAGAGGGGAGAGGGGGCAGCACCGTTTTCCCTAAGAGCAACCTCCACCTGCCAAGCCTGACTCAGGTGACAGTGCAACTGGCAGAGGCTTGCAAGGCTCCAAGGCAAGAGGGAGCTGCTGGGCCGGGTGGCATGGCAGGGATGCTGTTCTGTCAAGGCACGTGGTCCTGATGCAAGTACTGAGGACAAGCGGGCGGAGGGGCACCTGCAGCCCTGCCAGCTCTCAGACGTGCTCAGGACGAACAGCTGCCGCCGGCCAGAGCGGCGGCCCCAGCAGCCTTGCTCCCTGCATCTTCCGGATGGGAAACCCGGTCAGCGTCTGGCAGAGCGAGGGCAGAGGGGTCTGGCTCTGCTCCCTGCAGGCAGAGCTCCAGCAGTTCAGCCGGGGGCCTCTGGATGGGCCAGAGCAAGTCAACCCCACTGCTAACCGGGCTCAGCAAGGGGTGTGCACTCTGAGGGGCCTGAATAAATACAAAGGAGTCCCCTGACGATGGGGCTCCAGAACTCCAAACTCACTCCTGTCAGCCGCAGCTGCTTCTGACATTAGGAGTGGCTGACTTGTAAATAATCTCTTCTTTCCGTATGTTCTAATATACGTATATTTCATTAGATATGAAATATAACGTGGCTTAAGTGAAAATAACTGGATTTATTTCAACATGTCAGCCATGACCTCTACCACCCTACAAGTATCAGAGAAAAAACAAAGAAATAAAAGAGTTTATAGGTCACTCCAAAGGTTCAGGAATCAACATAGTATTTTCATTTTAGCACGTCTTACCAAGCTGGGCTAAATGAATTAAATATATCTACCTGAGAGTGTCAGACTGGTGAATGGGAGGGGCCGTGAGTTTCCTGACATCGGGACGGCACACTCCACGTGAAGCATGTGACAATCTGCTGTGGAATTGGGAGCAGGGTCAGAAATGACGTGATGCCAGGGACACAGGGACACTGGCCTGGGCTGCTCAGGACGGGTGAGAAGCTCTACCTGGAGAACGTAAGGGACATTCCTGACACGGGAAGAGTGCTACCTCGTAGTGGCCATGGGGGACAACCTTTATTTCTAACATACTACAAAAACAGGCTGGAAAAAACCGTGGCATTGGATGGAGAGCTCCAACACGGACAAGGACACGGGGAGGGCCGTGCTGGAGCAGAGCTGACGGGGGCTGGGCCTTGAAGAGTGGGTAGGAGTTTCCCGAAGAGAAGTTGGGGGCTCTTCAAGTAGAAGTGAGCCCCCAGATGGGACACCGGGGCGGGCAACTGATGCGGCAGTGGCAGGCGGCTCCCGTCTAGGAGACGTTCACGTGCTGCTCGGTGTACTACCACTTGCTCCTTCTGCAAGTGCCCGAGGCGAGGATCCCTCTTCCAGCCGATGGGACACGGCGGCGCCAGCCTCTTCTGGTTCCCAGCGTGGGGCTCTGTGGTCCCAGGCAATGCTGAGAGCCCAGATCACAGGCCCCGAGGGAGACCCCATCCTCATGGCTCCCGCGTGAGCCTGGAATAACCGTCCAGCTAATGGCAGAGCTACTGAAACTGTGTGCAAGGCAGAACTCATGGCCTTGGTCCAAAAACATTCAAGGAAAGAGGAAGCTTCCTGCTTCTTTCGCCTAAGGCACCTGGTTCACCCGGGGTGAGACGCGCCTCTGCCCTCCCCGGGCCTCAGTGCAGGGCTCTCCGGCGACCGCGGGGAAGGCCGCAGGCTAAGGCAGCTGGCCTGGCCCCGCGGCCCTCAGCCCGCTGCTCTGGTTCCACCTCCCCAACTATTTCCCACCTGACGCAAGGCTTCCGAGCCCTCAGCAGCCTCTCCTGGATGTACGGCTTGTCCTAACCTGACTGCTGTCCACACAGCTGGCCAGGGGCCTCGTGTGCTCTGCTCTCCCGGGCGGGCCTGGAGGGTGAGATGAAGCCCCGTCCTGGCCATGCTGGTTTTGGTTACGGGGTGCGTCTCCACCCAGTCCCAGTGGCTCCGCCGAGGCCTCTGCTCTGGCTGAGTCTGCACTTCAGCCAGCCTCCTCAGCGCCTGCAGGGCGAGCCATGGAAGAAACCCTGCAGCCCCACGCGGCCAACAGTGGCCGTGCTCAAAATATTAATTCTTTAGTAGTGGAGGAGCCGGCCTCCCTGCCCCTGAAGGGAGACACCAACGCCTACACCTTTGAGGCTCTCCTTAAAAATTAGGCCCGACCACACACAGCACCCACCACCTCCGGCGTGCATCTGGTTCCAAGCCCGACATCCACCTGCAGCTCCAGGTGGCACATCATTTTACGCTTTCCTTTTCCGGCTGGCCGCCAACACCTCAAGGACGGGGTGCACCCAGTACAAGCCCTCGTCTGGGGGACAACCCCCCGGAATTCTTAGGGATGAAGCTGTGTTGCCTTTCAAAGGAGCCCTTTGGGAAGTGCTGTCCCTTCTCTGAACATACTTGGCTACTTCTTCAGGTACTGCCCCTGGGCCAACTGGTAAGGCTTCAAGTAAAGATGGCCTGTTAGTTTGTGGTCTCAACTCATCGGGGTGCAAAGCTATTTCTGCTGGTCTAACGACCAGCGTCCAGCGTTGGGTAGGCCGAACTTTGGATCACTTCCCAAAAGTCAAATCCACTCCTGGGGGAGAAAAGTTGCCAACACAGAGTATTCCGAAGCACCTAACAGTCCCTGGTACACAGCAGGGAGTCAGTCAGTGCCCGGTAAACTCTGTGTGATGCGACGGCTGGAAGGCCATTTCCAAAGAGAAGGTCTCCAAATCTTCTGAGGAAAGCTGGGGAAACGGGCATGGGTGCTATTTTGAAGAAGATTCATCTGGAAATGGCGGTAAATGTGCTTAAAAACCACTGACGGTCGTAACAAGTGCCAACATTTATTGAGCATTTACTGTGCACCAGGCACTGTGCGATGTGCTTCAACTCGTTCAGTCCTCGGGAGCCCCCGCGCCGCGGGTTCTATCACCATCCACTGCAGAGGGGAGGCCCCCCGGGTCAGAGGGGGTGGATGCTGAGAGGCACGCTCTGCAGGTGGCTCTCAGGCCCCTTGGCAGGCAGCTCCTACTCGCTGCCAGGCCTCAGCACTCACTACAGAAAGTTCATGCTGGGCTGCTTACCATGGTCCCCCGGGGGTGGAATGGGGCGCGCACCACACGGGGGTCCCTTGAGTTACCTGTGCCAAAGCACTTTGTCCGTCAGGGCCGCGCAGATGTCAGGGCTGGTCTCCATCCCATCCCTGCCCCTTCCCTCCTCACAATGGGGCGTTCTTTGCCACAATGAGTCTGGAAAGGGGACAGGAGCCCCAGCAGACCCTCGTGTCCTTCTGCTGCTTGGCCTGGGTCTTTCCCTCTCGGGGTCGCCACAGGTGACTCGTACTCAGTGGCTGCCCCTCACCAGGCACGGGTGCAGCCTTGATGGTCCGGGCAGGCGGGGCAGCGGGGGCCCACGTGATGGAAGGCACCCACGTGCGTGAGCGTCCCGTCAGGCTGGGAAACAAGCTCCGTGGTCAGCACGCTGCAGCCTGCTGCTAGTTTCACACTTACACTCCCTGCCCATCAGAGGGGGGCTCTCGGTTCTGCTAACAAGAAAATACACGGTGTTTTAAATTTAAAAGTTATTCTTTCTTGTAGGTCAGTGGAAGGAAGGACCTGTGCCCCAGGCCCTCACGTGCACATGATGTGAAATACCCTTCCCGCTGCCTTGGGGACACGCTGTAGGGCTCTGATTTGCTTCTGATCTAGCGGAGGCCAGGCTGAGTGTGGGGTACAGGTTAACAAAAGGAACGTGAAACGGACGCTGCAGGTCAAGCACCACAGCTGTGCGCATCTCTAGCTGTGGACCAAGAGTAAATTTTTTTTTTAATAGATCTTTATTGGAGTATAATTGCTTTACACTGTTGTGTTAGTTTCTGCTGTATAACAAAGTGAATCAGCTGTACATATACATATATCCCCATATCCCCTTCCTCTTGTGTCTCCCTCCCACCCTCCCTATCCCACCCCTCTAGGTGGTCACAAAGCACCGAGCTGATCTCCCTGTGCTATGCGGCTGCTTCCCACTAGCTACTATTTTACGTTTCGTAGTGTGTATATACGTCCATGCCACTCTCTCACTTCGTCCCAGCTTACACTTCCCCCTCCCCGTGTCCTCGAGTCCATGCTCTACGTCTGCATCTTTATTCCTGTCCTGCCCCTAGGTTTGTCAGAGCCTTTTTTTTTGGTTTAAGATTCCATACATGTGTTAGCATACAGCATTTGTCAAAAAGAATAAATTCTAATGTACACAATTTAGAAAAACAAAATGAAAAAATGAAAAAAAAAATCAGGAACCCGCAACACAAATTTCATTACGAGAAACTTCCAGGAGCGCTAAACATTTGCGAGCTTTAGAACAGCGGTCCTCAAAGTCCAGTCTGGGGAGCTTCAGGGTCCCTGAGACCTGTTTAGGGGCACTGTGAGGTGAAAACTACTTTCACAGTAATACTAAGGTGCTGTTTATTTGCCTTTTAAATTCTCATTCTCCCAGAAGCACGCAGAAGTTTCCCATAAGCTACACGATGTGTGATAACAACAGACTGAATGCAGGAGCAGCTATGAGAATCCACCTGTCTTCCATTAAGGCAAAGGCATGAAAGAAACTGGCAAAAACGCAAAACAATGCTACTCTTCTAAGTGTTTTTGGTCTTGGAAGATAGAGGTATTTTCATATAAATATTATTATTTTTGATAACATGCAGTGAATTTATTATTGTTCCTTTAGAACAAATTAATATATTAAAAAATTCTCAGGTTTAATTTCCAACGTGGAAATTGCAGACAGATAAAGTGTTCATAACCCAAAGCTCTTTGGGGTCCTCAAGAGTTCTGAGGAGGACAGAGGGGTCCAGAGGTAGATGATCTCAGTAAAGGGTTAAGGCGGGTCCCTTTCCACGCCTGGACAGGCCGAGCAGGGCTCTGAGCTCATGAATAGCAATGCCCCCGCGGGCTCCGGCTGGCCCTGGGAGCACCAGAACACAATCTCAGAGCTCATCTCGCAGAAAGGATTGACTATTAGCCCTCGGAAATGAGCCTCCTGCCTCACCCACTGCGGGGACGTGACGCGCTCACCTGGCGAGGCTGGCGCAGGTGAAGTGGGTTCAACAGCCTCACAGCTGCACCTGGGCGTATTTGCATTCACCTTCCCAATAATTAGAGCGCCCGAAACTTATTTAACAAAAGAATTATGCCTAAGACTTTAAGCTCAAACTTAAGAAAGCCTACAGAGAAATGATTAAACTGTCAATGTCCTGGTATGAACGTGAATAATTATACATTAACACCCTTTACCATTCAAATAATTGTCATTCAGCTCAAACCTGAATAACTGACTTCCCAACAGGTGTTAACGGTTTCTGAACAATATAGGAAATATAGAGAAAGACGCCGTATTAAAAAAAAAAAAAAAAAACCACCGAAAGGGGAGGGAGGGAAGGAAGGACTTAACAGGGTTACTGAGGGTCACTGTAAAAAAGGGAGTCAAAATCAAGCCTGAGCTTCCTTGTCCTAATTCCCTTTGACGTCCCCACAGCCCCTGAAAACCTCATCTACCTGTGTTCTGCCTTGGAGCCCTCCTTTTTTCTCCTTCCCCTTAGAAATACTCCCAACTTTCTCGGCTGGTTGCGCTGTATCTCCTGAACGAGCCTACCCCACAGGAAGGACATAACTCACGGGCACAAGCTTGTTATCAAAACAACAGGAAGGCAGAAAAATCAGATTTAAATGATACAACATTTTCCAACATCAGTGTCCTTTTCTCTGCCCAGAGTCAGCGACAAGAGGCCTCCGTCAAATCTCGCCTTCCCGTTTGTGGCTTTAGTCCAGAGGCAGAAAAGGTACCAGTGGCTAGTGAATTTCAGATCCATGCCATTTCATGCTATACGCACCAGTGTTCTGTAAAAAACGAGTCAACGTATGCATGCCGGACCCCACCCCTCTCCAACCCTGTTCAGGAACGCCCGTGCACTCTTTCAGAGCTTCTAGAAGCCTTCTGCTAGCCCTCCAGAGCGTCCGGCTTGATTAGCACAAATCTCGATGCTCCTGCGAAGTCTAAAAATACGCTTCCTTTTGAACCCACCATCCTAGGCCCAGCCAGAGGCCCCAGTTGGTGTCATTTAACTCAATCTCTGGGAACACTGGCAAATCTAAAGGGGGGCGGGTGAGTCTGAACGATCCCCACCCATGCGGCTTCTTGAGCTTGTCTGAAATAGCCCTGAGGTCTGTTAAATAATTTTAGCTAACTTTGGATGACCAACCCAACAGAAAGAAGCATAAGCCCTTAATTTCTTAATGAATTATTCTTTACCGTGGGACGGGGATTACGCCATGGAGAAGGCATATCATTACTGACAGAGCTGTCAGAAGGACAGGCACAAGGAAAACTGGCAAGCTTTAATTTCTCTGCAGAGAAATGAGGGTCTCTTTGGGGATTAATCTCAGTATCAACATTGAGCCTTTGCCGCAGGGCAGCTGAAGAATTCAAAAGAAGTTGTGACTGAATTTTGAGTGATGGAATCCAGCTCCAATTGTGCAGCTGACTTTGGTTTCTCACCTATTCAAATGAGGACGAGGCTCTGCAGGTGTGGGTGAAGGGGGTAACGGGTGCCCTCGGCAGGGGTGATGAGCAGGAAAGGCGGGAGAAGGGCCTGGCCAGGATACCCACTGTGAACACACGCGGAGAAAGTTCACCCGGGTAGATGGGGAGGTGGGAGGACACACCACCGCCCCCCCACCCCGCTTGCCCAGCCCGGCGGGTCCCGGTCTCCTCCTCTCCTCGCAAGGACCAGGGCTGAGTGCAGACAGGGGCTGCTGGGGCAGGTGGCAACCCCATAAGGTAACGCTAAAGTCCTTCAGCCTTTTACACTTCACATCAGATCTGTTCCCTGAAAAGTCAGTCCTCGCCCGTTTACAAAGGGATGAGGACATGGTCCTCTCCCTGCTCTGGGCAGGTAAGAGACCAAAGCGGGATAACCCGCCACTGTCTTCCAACCATCCCTGGGGTTTTCTGGAAAGTCTGGGCTGCAGACCAAAACGAGCAGCGCACAGAGCCTAGTGGGACACGGACAGTGGGCTCTGAGGCTGGTGACGGCCCCGGTGGAAGGACTGGATGCCCAGGGCTCAGGGAGCTCTACTTCGTTCCATAACTGAATGAAGACGGTACCTGCAACTCCCACAGGTGTCATGAGAGGGGCGTAGCTGCTGTCACCAGCCCAGGGCTGCCGCTGGGGAAAAACGGGCAGAGCCTGTACCCAGCCCACTATCCAACCCTGCCCAGTGGCCGCTGAGGACCACTGGTATCTGGCAGGGTGCACAGGACCACCTTGCTGCAGTATGGGGATGACTAATGTCACCTCAGAAGGAGCACGCTGGCCTAAGTAAATAGTGATGTCCCAAACTCAGGCTCACACGGGAGGGAAGAAAGACCCATGTGAGGTGTTCGGATTTATCAATTAACTAATTGGCTTCTTACTCATTAATTCAATAAATATTTAATGAGCAGCAACCGGTGGTGACCTCCCTGGCGGGCAAGCCCTTCGTGGAGCAGGTGAATGCCTGGCGTTCATACAACTGAATACAAATGAGAAGCAGAGCAGAGCGCAGGCTGTGAGGGAGAGGCTCCCTGGGCTGAGACCTGTGGGTGAGCAGGTGACAGGCTCCAGGCTGAGCGGGTGGGTGCCAGGAAGGAGGAGCGGCCGGCTCAGGGGTGCAGGTGGGACTGCAGAGCACGGCAGGGGCTCCAGGCGGCAGAGGCCACACGGCGGGCCATGGGAATTCTGGGTCTTACCCGGCAGTCCGGTAAGTGCAGACTTTAAAGCGAGGGACGGTATAACCAAGTGGCCTTCTTCCAGGGCTGGCCTTAGGCCCCAGGGCAGACAAACCCCCCGAGCTCACCCACGGTGCCCGCCGCAGCAGGGAAGCCGAGGCACAGCAGCCCAGTGCTGCCGGGGCCTGCTGCCTCCCATTCTGCTTTTGTCCTCGCCACACGGTAGCGCTTGCCACTGGTGCCCTGGCCTGCTTCCCAGGACCCTCACCTTCCTGCTCGGAGTGTGGGCCTCTTCCGGACGCTCCACTCAGCCCAAGAAAGTTAGCATTCGATAAGGTCCTTCCCTCGGCCTCTTTTCTCACCCATTTTTTGTGGCTGGGAATTTGTTGCTGGCTGTTGGCTGGGGGCCTCAGTTCCTCCCCATGTGACCTCTCCAAAGGGCTGCTGAGTGTCTTCACGACATGGCGGTTGGCTTCCCTCAGAGTTAAGTGATCCAAGAGGGCACTGGGAGATGCAATGCATTTCCCAGCCTCGGAAGCCATACCGTCACTTCTTCCATACCCTGTGGGCCACCTGGGGCCAGCTCTGATTCAGCTGGGGAAGTAGGGGTGAGGATCATGAAAGGTCACGGTGGAGACTGGTCATCTCACATCTCCTTCCTAGACAGCATCATGGCATTTCATAATTCAGTAGGGAACCCTGGATGGACCAAAAGTCCTGACTTCACCTATGACTTTGTTAACTGACTATAGTAACAAGATGGCATATCACAACAATTCTAAAATCAGTCCCAACAGTTTCTGCCATACCTCCCAAATTCTCAAAGTGAGCATCAATTATCTCAGGCTGGGAAAGTGGGCTTTAAACACAGAAACGAAATCTGCACAGTCACAGAAAGTACCTCATTACATAGTTCTCATAAGTCCCATGATCCCCTTAAACACTACTGTGTTCCCCTTCAAATTCAGCAACTTAATTCTGAGTCTTTTCATTCAGCTGAAACTCCACCACTATATTATGAGGTAGGGGGTGAGACAGTAAGATTTTTCATTTTCAACAACAGAGACAAAATTGAAAATATTTGATTTTGAATTTTCAGTATCACGTGTGCATCTACCACTTAAAACTTTAAAAAGTCTCAAGCCATACATTATCAGGGGCTCAAATTCTTCCAGAAGTTTCTGTGATAAATGACAATACCTCTGACTCTATGGAGTGGTCAACAAACTATCGCCAACTTCAAAAACCAGGTCCTGTTCCACAGTAGGAGCCAGCAGACAGACTCCCCCGCCCATGGCTGTGTGTGGTCATGGCCGGCAAAGATTGCCCTGCAGCCAAACGGACTCTCCAACGCTGGAGAAGCACTTTCCGAAAGGGCTGTCAACAGTGCTGGCTCAACACGACACTCAGGAAAAGGCGGGGAACTGACACAGTGATTTTCAGATCTAGGAATACTGTTTGTTTGATACTCAGATTAATGAATCTCCAAGGTTGCACATCAGCAGCAGGCTGGGGAAATAATAATTAATTAAATGAAGTGCTCTATAATTAGATCACTTGCCTTAGTCATTCAACCCATGGCTACTGACACGGAATATGCGTGTAGCAAATCTTTTCTCTTACTCTGTGACTTTCCAATTCATTTTCTTAATGATGTCTTTTAACTTCTGATAAAGTCTATTTTATTGCTATTTTCTTTCCTGGCTTTGTATTTCAGTGTTGTATGAAATGTTTGTTTATTCAAGTCATGAAGATATTCTCCATGTTTTCTTCTAAAAGCTTTGGAGTTTCAGCTTTATGTTACGTACATGATACACCTCAAATCAATTTTTATGTATGGCGTGAGCTAGGGGTCAAGACAAATTTTTTTTTGTGCGTGCGTGTATGTGTGTGTGTGTGTGTGTGTGTGTGTGTGTGTGTGTGTGTGTGTGAGATATCCAGTTGTTTAAGCACTGTTTTTTGAAAAGATTTACTTTCCTCATCCGTCTATTTGGAGCCTTTCTCAGGGATACAATGACTATAAAAGTGTGGTAAGCTCTAGTATGTTCTATTGCTCTAAGTCTTGAGGCTTGTGCCAGTCCCACAGCGCCTTGACTATAGAAGATCTGTCTTAAGTTTTAAAATCAGGTAATGTAAGTCCTACAACTCGATTCTTTTTCAAGGCTGCTTTGGATATTCCAGGCCCTTTGCATGTCCATGTAGGTTTAGTATCAGCTGGGAATTCAAAGGCCTGATGGAACTGAATATAGAGCTCACAGAGAACTAACTTCTTGACAATATTGGCTTTTCCAATGACCAAGATCTACACATTTATTCAGACCCTCTTTAACTTCTCTCCGTTTTATATTGTTCAGTGGAGACGTCTGCATATCTTTTACTAAAGTTAATCCGAAATACTTTATACTTCGGACACTTCTTGTAATTTTTAAAATTTAATTCTTAATTTTATTATGTAAAATCAATTAATTCTTACATATTAAAATTGTATCCTTAACCTTGTTAAATTCACTTGTTAGATATTTTCAAAATTCTATAAGATTTTCTATGTAAACAATTTGCAATCTGAATATAGACAGTATACTTATTCCTTTTTAATACGCACGCCTTTGTTCTTCTTACCTTTTTGCACAGAACCCTTTGTCCTTTTAAATTATCTGTTTATTGTAGAAAATATATAGTAGGGTCTGGCTTCTTAAATCCAGTCTGTTTATCTATGCCTTTTAATTTGAACCTTGAGACCATTTACATTCAGTGTACATGTCGGTATGCTTGGGCTTGCATCTGCCTACTACCAACTTGCTATTTGTCCCATCTGTTCTCCTTTCCCTCTATGTCCTGCCTCCTTTTAGATTACTTTAAAAGTTAGTACTCTATTTTACCTTCTGTTCTGGCCTGTGAACTATTCACTTTGGTTTTGTTTCTTAGCGGCATTATAGGATTTATAATATGCCTCTTTATCAAAGTCTTCCCTCAGTTAATACAATAACTTGCTCACAGTAATCTAGTAACTGATAGCATATTTCCATTTTCCCAGTCCTACCTTTCGTGTTACTGTTGTATTTTACTTCTATGTATATTATAAACCCCAAATTTATTATTAATTTTATTTTGAACAGTTAATCATTTTTAAATGAAAAACAAAAAACAAACTTTTTCTCGTACTTTCCCACACTTTCCATCTCTAGTGCTGTTCACTACCCTGGGAATTGTTCAACTTCAGTTCCCAGTAGCTCCTTGTCAGTCTCAAGTGGGTCCCCACGCACACACAGTAGCACTCCGCAACCGACTCAAGAGGACACCACGCTGAGTTCTGAAGCTCTCTGTGTAGCTCCCTTTTCTCCAGTACTCTGCCCACAGATTCCAGCCACCTGGACACTGGGACACCTGTGCTAAAGTATTTGTCGCATCACTAGTTAAAAAGGCAAAGAATGAGGAGAAGCCCAATGCCTACCGACAGAGGATAGGAAACAAATAACAGCACATCCATAAGATGGGATTCTACATAGTAGTTATAGTTAGTGAAGTATCCCTACAGGATTCAAAACAGACGGGTCTCACAAAAATGTTGATTGAAAGAAGCAAGTCACAGGGAGACATCAGCGTTATTCCATTCATATACAAAATGCAAAACATGGAGCCGGGCTGGGGAAAGGCAGACGTGGCCAGGGAGGGCACGTGGGACTGAGCGGCGCTGGCAGTGCTCCATTCTCAACCTGGGTGGGTACATAGGAGTCCTCTCTTTTTTGTTTATACCTCACAAATCCTTAATGAATATTCTTTTGTCTGAAGTAGCTATTTCATAAAAATAATGAAAATACCAACCTGTCATCCGTGGACTCAGCAATTATTCTTCGTGAGGCCCTTGAAATTGCTCCTTTCTCTCATATGATAAAAAATGATTCAAAAGGTATTTATTCACATAGTTTTCTTCCTCTCCCCCCGACAATTAACTTGTAAAATAAGAGGGAAGACGACGACGTTGCCAGCATCCGGATTCCATGCTTGTGGCGTCCCCTCCCTTCCTGACCATACTTTCCAAAGGAGCCCCCTCACACCCTCATCCCTGCGGCCTGATTTCTATTGCACAAAGCGATGACGCCCCTCCCTGACGGTCTAGGGGGTATATATCTATATCTGTATCTATATATATATGGGATAGACTTACAAACACACACCTGCATACTTCCCACTAGAATGTAAGCTCCATAAGACCCAGAACTTTGTTTAGTTTGTTGCTAAGTCCAAGAGCCAAAAAGAGGGCTTTGCTTATAGCTCAATAAATATTTGCTGAATGACTGATAACTGAACTCCTTTCTCCGTGGTCTGGCCTAGGGCTCTGCCAGAGAACGGCATCCGCATCCCCACCCTCCCAGCTTCACTGTGAAGAGGGCGACGTTTATTTACTTATTTTTAAGTCCAGGGGAAGGCATTCAATAGATATGTTGAACTGAGTGATTTCTAGGACTTCTGACCCTAGAGTATAAAAAGGAACAACCAATCAAGAATCACTTAACAGCAGCGTCCAAGGCAGCTGGGAAGTGGTTATCCTACACACTTCCTTCCGCATGCTCTTGGAAGAAAGGGCCCATGCGCACTCGGTCTGGGATGGGATGGGGTGGGCTAGGGCCGCACACCTCCCAGGGTCCTCTGAAAAGCCGGACATTTCCTGAAACCCTGCCAGTGTCCACAGGTCAACCCAGGATGTCTAGCTCATTTCTACGGCAGTTCCACAGGCTGGAGTCCCCCAGGCTGTGCTCTGAGAAACATGAGCATCCCACGGATGCCAGCAGGGAGAGGCGTCGTAGAAGAAGGTTGTCTGGGCAAGTCAGGGCATTTACTGACCATCTTCTTGACCAGCAACATGTTCAAGGTTCTGAGAATTCCTGTCACAAAGAAACCTGTTTAGCTTTGTTTAAAATTTCTCAAGCTTTTTGGTCATGGAATCTTTTTCTGGTGAGATATCTACTAACATCCAGTAGAACTTACGCTTTACCCAAGTGGCCTAGAACAGGTCCCCTACAGTTTAAGAGGAGGTCTGTCCACGTCTTCCGAAGCCCTGCTTGCGCTCAGCTGTCCTTGAGCCCCGCAGACCCTCCACTCTGCTGCAGCAGCAGGGCCGAGGGAGTGATGGGTGCGGGAGACAGTCCCCTCAATTCCTTTCACCTGGGGTGGGTGCGGCCGTGCCGTGGGCTCCGGGGAGCTCCGCCACCCAGTGGCGGGCGGGCACGAGGGCACACGTGGCGCTGCCTTTATCAGCTCAGTGAGGGGGGCAAGGCCGACAAGCTGTAAGAAGTTCTCCGAGAACCATCACGTGTGCTGAGAGAGAAAGCTAACACAGCTCAAATCTCTAACGTAAACTCAGAGCCTCCAGTTTTCTTTCTAGGATCCCAGATTAAACTGGTTGAATTTAAAAACCCGAGGTTTAGAAAAGCACTCAGGCTCAGAAACAGCGTGTGTGCAGCCCTGGGCAGGAGGGATGGGGGTCCCGAGAGGTCACGCGCAAGGCCTCGGAGAAGGGCTCTAGCCTTGAGGTGCAGGCGGTTTGGGGCCTGGCTCTGGGGCATTCACACACCTCGGGATCCAGCGCCTGTGTAGACCTCTGCGCCAGCGTGAGCCTTCCCCAGGAAGGGGCTCCCCGGAGACTTGCTATGTAAGATCCCACCTTCCCTGAGGCCCTCAACCCTCCAGCCCAGACAGCAGGAACCAGTTCCATCAGCAAAGAGTCTTCCTCTGGGTGGAAGGAGGAGCGGGGCCTCATGGCAGGCCTGATGAGACTTTACTGCACAGCGGAGAGCGACGCGGTCAATCTTCACACGCTTCTGAGGCAGGGGCAGAGACGAGATGGAGAGCCAGGCGGAGCTGGGGCCGCCCGGGCACAGGCTCTGGAGAGGCAGCCAGGCGGACGACTGAGTGCAGCGTTGGGGCCCGGGCCGCGCCAGAGGCTGCCTGCATCGGCACATTCACCAGGGAGCATCTTGGAGTCCCAGCGCGCGCCCAGGGTGGTGTGTGCTCTAGAGATGCAGCAGTGCCTCAGCCAACGGCTCCCTGCTTTTCCTCGGAGGCCTGGTTCGCTACCAGGGAACGAAGCATCAACATAACCTTCGTTGATTGCGGACGCCTTTCCTATCTTCTCCTTGTAGGAGGAGGAAACAACAGGGAGGCAAGCCTGCCAGTTTTCTCAGACACAAGGCACACCTCCACACACGCCCTCGTGTTGACACCTGGCTGGCCCGCTGGCCCCGTCCTCTCGCTTTCTGTGCTGCAGAGCGAGAAGCCACGCTTGGAAGGAGGGCCCAGTCCCCGGCAACTGAACTGAAGGTCAGGGTACCTGGCCACGAAGTGCATCCAGGGTGCTGGCAACAGGCCGGCTACACTTCACAAAGACCTCCAGCCTCAGTCAAGGGCGGCGGGCCTGCGTCCCCTAACATCGTGCTCTCCGGTGCAGACATCCCCGACACAAACCCCAATGCGCTCACGTACGTGTTCCACCAAAGGAGGACGTCCCACAAGTGAAGAGTCCCCGGGAAAGGAGGAAATGGCGGCGGGCCTCATCTGCGCTCATCCGCAAGGGACACCCAGACCCAGGAACGTCACGCCAAGTTCCAAAAGCGGGCTGGCACGGCCTGCATTCACGCATTCCTTGTCACGTTCACGGGGACTGGGCTGGGTGCTGGGCTGAGGACAAACACAGGGCTCCACAGGGTGCCACCTGTGACCCATGGTGAGCCCCACGTCTGTTCACCACCTCTCCGTTCCCCTCCCCCGTTCCCCCCACTAGAACCCACCCCATCCGTAACTGTATCCACGGCACGATGAACAACGGCTTCTGGTGCTCAACCCACATCCACAAGGCAGTGAACGAAAGGACAACGGACTGGGTGCCGTCGGAGAAGAGTCGGGAAGAGTGACCCCTCGGGGCCCTGGGAGGCCGAGCGCGGCTGGTTCCCCGCAGGACCGAGTCAGGTGGGGGCCGCCCTTCCTCCTGGAGCCCTCCCCCTCTGCTGTGGCTCCGTGTGGCCCGCCCACCTGGGCAGACAGTATCTCAGAGGCCAAGCCAGAGGCAGGTGCTCTGCGGTCGGGGTGGAGTGCGGTCAGCCCAGGCAGCCAGCGCCCTCTGCAAGCTCCGCGCGGGGAGATGGTGCCGGGTGCACTCCTTCCCGATTCTCCAGGGCTGCGCAGGCTCCCCCTCGCTCCAGCCCTGCAGACCACCGTCAACCTCCACGCTGACAGCACAGCTTTTATTAACACAAATGGGGCCATTAATAATACTGAAACGCGTTAGCTTTAACCCAAATAAACAAGACCACTAATGAAACCCTAAATGCGACGAATCCCATATTCTAGAATAGGAAGCACAGCGGGTGGAGAGTCAGGGGCCCCCAGCCACGTGTTAACACTGAGAGACCTTGGGAGCCGTGCGTGTGTGGGTCTAAGACGCAGGCTGTGACGGACATCAAAAGGTGTTAATGGTTTCAATATTTATCTGCTGCAGGGAAGCACTCTAAAAAGGAGACAGAAAAAAAAATTCTGCTAATGGCTGTGTCTTTGCCATTAAAGTGAAAAGCTTAATGCATCTTATAATCAGAGGACAATTTGCAAATCATTAAGAGAAATGTAAAATTCCATTAAAATACAAATCAAGAGACTCTCCCTGGACTAATAATCTTTTGGATATTATTTTGCATTTCACTATTTCTGTTCCAATACCCAGGCCCCACAAATGATTGGTTCCTGAACATGCTCTTTACCACAGCCTACTTCTTTAACGAGAAACCGAGAGAAGCATAATCTTCTATTCAGAGCAGGTACTAATGAAGAATTCCATATATTCTGAAATTTAATTAAAACCCCAAAGATTTCAAATTAGATGCAATTTGAAATGCCTGGGGCAGAAATACATGCACTTGCGTGGCGAGGGTACCACACTGAAAGTTGATACCGTAATTGGTCTTGATGTATTTTTGTGTTGCCGGGCTGAAGCACAGAACTCATAACCATATAGAAATTCTCTGTAGATTACCTGCTCATTGAAAATGCCATCACTCAGGTAGTTCTCTACTAAATTACCATGCTACTAAAATGCACAAAGTGATCCGGAGAGTAGAGTGGCACAGCTGGCCGACGCTGCCAATGAGTTATGCATGCGTCAATGCGGCCTTTTTTCTTAGTAAAATATGCTCAGTTGAATATTAAAATATAATTGGCATTCAACCTAAGTAGCTTAAACCATTTTGTTATCTTCTTCTAAACCGATCTGGCTCCTCCACGGTTATTTTCAAGGATGCGATTCACAAACTAATGATACCATCATATTCAGCGAGATTTGTGCTGCTTTACATGTCACAAATAGGTGCAGTTTCTACAGCCTGCTAGGGATGGCCTTTAATATTAGCTGCTCTTGAACATCAAAGGCCCAATTCTTGAAGAAAAAAAGGGGGGGGGACATGCCATTTATGTTGCTTCTTGCATATTTTATTCTACAAAGAGGAAGAGATGCGAATTCTCTATGAAAAGTATACCTCTTGGCCAAGCAGTGAGCCCCGGGTCTCCAAAGCACGGATGCTGGGTCTCCTTCACACTGTCTGAGGACAGGCTGAAAGAGCACGCTGCTGCTGGACCTCGCAGCGCAGCTGAGGAAGGAGTGTGTGTTTTTAGGAAAAAGCAGACAATGCCCCCTCCCCCCAAATCCGGGACACGTCCTTTACACGATGTGTTTGTGTCATGACAAACAGCAGCACTCAAGAAAGGAAAAAGTAGTTGCCGTAGTAACAGAGATCCCATATACAGTGATGCTGGCTGAGGGGCAGGGCTCAGCAGGGATGCTACTTCCCAAAACATTACCAGTATTTCCCTCAGTGTTTTGAGGGCGGGAAAAATCTGAATATAACTCAGTGACATACTGAAGAGCTAAACAGACTCTTCCTCTACTTCATTCTTCAGTTTTCTTCTTCAGAAGCACTTTATTATGTGGCCTTAAAACATCACATGATGCCCCAGAAGCTGAGCCTCCAGCAGGTCTGCTCTGCCCTGGAGATTCCCACCCCTCGTGGTCATGAAAGCCACACCAATGGCCTCACACCTCGGAAAGACAGGTGATTCTTCTGCACGTCAATGCCTCACTTTTCCATCCTGACATTTGAAACGTGACCTTCAATAAATCTTATATTCTGAGTCATCTTGAACATAAGGGTTGCAAGTAAACCTATGTGATAGAGCATTTAAATTAAGTAATAGTTTTTACACTTTGGGATCCTACAAATAGTTTGACGGCATTACTGCCATGAGTTTTATACCAATATATGGACATTTAACGTTGGTAACTTATAGTCCAGTTCTATACACCGTTGTATTAAAATACCATTTTCTCTATAAACCCAGGTAGTAGAGATGATTCTATTTATTATCGCTAGCATGGTATCAAGATACATTAATGTTGCCTGTAAAATGTGAACAGACATCCTATGACCACAAAAATATTACTTTAAACATCTCTTTGGAAGCAGCACACGTATAATAATGACTACAGTTGGAATAAAAATCTTGGAAGGACATTTAAAGTCGGTTTGTCACTTTAAAATATAGGCTTGTTAGAAGATTCTTATTTTTCAAAGCTCATTTCAAATGAAAAATTATTAAGAAGGTGACAATGTAATTTACTTCCCCTAGCAGGCAGAAACTTGATTCTCTACTCCTTTTTTGAGGTGAAATACACCCAAATCCAACAGAGGACCTTGCAAGTAATATCTTTCTAAACGTGTGAACGTAATCAGGGTGACTTTTATTTTTAATAGGCACTTCCATTGGTATGATGTTTAATTGCTACGCTACAGGTAATAGTCATGTTTTAATGTGAATATTTTCCCAAAAAAGCAACACTTGTAATAATTTCAATTTTAGGTACTATTTATTTGTAATAGAGACCCCATTAAATCCTACAAGGTTTGAAAGTAGCTGACTTTCAAACCAGCTTTTTGGTTACCGTTTGAGCTTGGTTAAATTATACCGTGTGACCCCAGTGGCCTTGAGGGAAGGCATTCTCGAGTTCAATTTTTTTGCCTGATTTATGGAAACCTCAGGGAACGCAGGATCTGACCACCTCTTAGATTTAGGAGGAAACTTCCACTGAACTAGGCTACCCAGGATACCCTGGTAATTACTGATCAGTCAGAGGGCTCTTTGCACAGGGACACCAGGCATTTTCTCAGAGGCCAGCAGGCTGTGGTTCTGTTCCAGCCACGACGGCACTTCAGGAGCAGGTATCAACAGGCTAAATTCTCCCCCCACAGCAGGGGGGCGGGCATTTTACTATGCTTCCTCCCTAAGGTAAGTGTAAGGCGACTGTCAGGTGTGTGGATATTTACACTCTATCACCGCGGTCCCAGGACAAGTTCCACGTTAGGTACGCAGAGAATTAGGTCAGCTTCCAGAACCCCTCTAACGGCCACTTCCACTGCTCGTGGGTCTCCAGAAGAATCTAAAGCTTCACTCAGCTGGCTACTTCAAAGAAAAAACAGAGTTTTGGTCAAAGTATCGGGACGCCTTCTGAAGGCTCTGCTCAGCTTTGTGCCGACACTCTACCCTGGGGTATCCTGGCAACGTGGCAGCACCTGGCGAGGCTCTGCAGGCTCTCGGGGGGCATCGTCCCGATGTGCGTCCATACCCGGCAATGGAGGCGTCAACGTGCCGCCTGTCTCGCCCAGTCTTCCCAACTCAAAGGTGAAGGATACGTGGGCTCTCCCGCCTTCTCACCTGGCTATGTGCAGAGCTCCAAAGGCAGGGAGACATGCACACGCAACCTAGAACTTAGGTAAGCTGTTGATCACAACAGCAAAAACACTTCTTAAGCATGCAGTTACGTCTCAAACGGCATCATTATTAAATTAGGAGTGTTAACCTTCGTACAGAGCGAAGCACGCAGCAAAAGCACTCAGAAGAGCTAGATCCATTTTAATAAATTCTTTTAAAGGCAATAATTCTCAAAGTAGCGCACAGGTACATATACTACATATACACACATATACATGTGTGTGCGTATGGATACGCAAACACGTATGTGTGTGTGCGTGTGTGTGTGTGTGTATATATATATATATATATATAGTTGCCTCTTGTAAGATTTTAGAAATTATAGGCATACTATTGTTAACAAGCTCTCTAGAGCATTCTGATACATACACTCCCAGAAGAAGGGCCTGAGCTACCAGACTAACCTGAAGAACCTGTTTGCCTGAACGAGTCAGAGTTGAAACTTTCGAGACTCTCTCCTAGTTCAACGTGTGGTTACCTAATGACAACCGCCAGGCAGGAAACTGCATCAAGATAAAATAGAAGGGCTTCCCTGGTGGCGCAGTGGTTGAGAGTCCGCCTGCCGATGCCGGGGACGCGGGTTCGTGCCCCGGTCTGGGAAGATCTCACATGCCGCAGAGCAGCTGGGCCCTTGAGCCATGGCCGCTGAGCCTGCGCGTCCGGAGCCTGTGCTCCGCAATGGGAGAGGCCGCAACAGTGAGAGGCCCGTGTACCGCAAAAAAAAAAAAAGATAAAATAGAAAAAATGATGACCCTCAGACATAATCGGAACCTTACGCTCTTTGGCCCATGAACCTCACAATACACCGGAAGGTTGCTGATAGCTGAGGTGAAGAGCTCCTAGTGAAGTGCACTGACTGCTTCTGAGCTGGCCTGGCCGGCCTCACACAGTCCCACCTGCTGAAATGATGCTCCCTCTGCCCAGGCTGGGAGCCCCCAACCCAGAGAAACCCTCAATGTGGAACACAGAATTCTGGGAATCTAATTTTTGTTCCACTGAGGGGCTGGAAGTGATGTAATATTCAAATGAGGGCAGGGGCCAGGCAGGCAGGAGAGGATGACGAGCCCATGAAGATGCTCCCGTCCACTAGGAAAGGGATGCATGGCAGCTGCTGGCTCCCATGAGAGCCAGATGGAGGGGCCGCCTGGAGAAAAGCAGGGCTCTCCTGAGCGGCTCCGCAAAGGGACGAACGACGGCGTGGGACTGGCCTCCTGGTCCTAGCGGGGAGGGATTCTCGGAGACGGGTTAGCGAAGCCCTGAAGGGTCAGGAGCAAACAAACGAACATCCCGACGAGGAAGGCAGCTTAACCCCACCTCTGTCGCCCCCAGGACTCGCGCTACACCCCGTGGATCCTTTGCTTTCACCAAGTCCTGCCTTGGTTTTGTTCATAAACATTCCCACTTATCTCTTTTCTCTCATGGTTCTAAACCACAAAAACACACTGGATTTTACTCTCCGTGAAAGAGGTGATGGGCCGCTCCTGGCGGTGGCCTCCTGTATCGATTTGAGACCTCCGACCACCTTCCCGGCACCTTGGGCTCCATGGCCTGCCACCCGCTCTCAGGCTTTTGATCTGGTCTTTTCATTTCACCTTTCCCAGCCTCAGCCTTAGAAGGCCACAGACCCAGATCTCCACGTCTATTAGCCCTGAAAAGCAGCTCAGCAGCTCTAGGGTTGAAAGAAGTCCGTTCTCACCAGCTGTTTCCTTCCCACTTAATTTAAGTGCAAGCCTTAGCTTGTTCTAATCAGTAAACGGGCACCGTAAGGTTTATGAACCTTCCAGCCCCACCAGGTAATATCTCAGCAAGGTCAACCATTTTTAGAAGCCCTCATTTAAAGAACACGAGAACAGCGATGGCTATCAACCAGAACCTGTAAAGCATCTCCCACTTTAGCTATTTTCTCTTTAAATTGTAATTCCTTTTTTTTAAATTCAGGAAAAATACTAGTACAAACCGCCTGAAAGCACAGAGCTGCCTCCTGCTGCAGACCCAGAAGGGAGCCTGAGAGGAGACGCGCTCCTCTCCACGGCGACACCCTCCGGAGGCTGACTGGGCTGGCTTTATGGCGTGTAAGGCGACATGCACACCAAAGCAGGCCTCCAGGGCACTGAATGAAGGGGGCTCAGTGGGACCCCACATTTAGGACACAGTGGGGAAATTAATTCATGTGCCCTGAAAGGGCCTTTCCCCTAACTGACTGGTAGGGTTTTCTAGAGGCCCTTTTGAAAGAGGGTTTGACGGGGATACAGAATTACAGGACTCCTTACAGAGTCTCTGAAATAGAAGTTGCAAGGAAACTTCCCTCTAGCCAGCAGGTTTTAAAAAAATGCAGGTTTTACTACTGTCATGCAGCTGGATTTCATAGCTACAAGCTAATAGCTGTGACAAAGGAATTATTAAAGTGTTAAATATTTCATTTAAAAGGGAACATTGCAGTCACTTTGAAAAGAAAACTCAGAACTCATCTGTTGAAAACCGTCATGTGTGAGACCGCACAGGGAGGACAGTCAAGGGCCTCCACATGTGCCCCGGGGACGGCCTCCTGTGATGTCCTCGGCACAGGCCAGGCACTTGCCCAGCGAGGGCACTCCAGGCTGGCAGGAAAAGCACAAAGCCGCACGCCTGGCAGGCCTGCCGCCCACCGCCTGGCCACACCTGCCCAGGAGGGTCTTCAGGGGCAGAGGGAAGGGAGTGTCCACACACACACATTCTGGGTCTGAAAGCAGATCTTAGCCTTTCACAGGCCTGCTCTTCTTGAACTCAGTGTGAAATACTGCTTTTGGTACAGCGCTTCTTTAGTCACTCCAACTGCTTTTGCGATCGATCTCTAAGGCTACAAGCGTTAAGATGTATATTATACAAAGAAGCTAAAAATTTTTTATAAGTAAATATAAAGAAGTGAGGGAGTATTCACAGAAAATAAGTTTAAATGATATTTTATTATGAAAGAAAGAGTAAGATGTATTTCAGGAATAATGGCTTCGTTAAACAACTATTTCTTGGAGAAAAATGAATTCAAAATAAACAAATCGGACCTTTTTAAGAGGTTATATTATAGGGAGGACCCGACCTCCCTAAATGCTTCACTGCATTACAAGACGGCTAGCTCCTGAGCAACACACAAACTCCCTTCACAAAACTCAGAAAACAAAACGTTAATTTGTTTTTGAAATTAAATGACTAAAACGACAATCCCACAAGGAATTAGAACACTTCTTATTCACACTCACGCTTCACTTTCATTTCTTCAACAGCACCACGAACCTCACCCCCGGTAACTGCGGCCTCTCTTTCCCACAGAGAAACCCCACCTGCTGCGGCCCAAGAAAAAGGCAGCCACCTAGGCCTCCAGGCTTCTGGTCAGGAGGACAGCTCAACGGTTTCTTGCCAGAAATACCTAGATAATTAACTTGTTCCTACTTAGACTTCAGAAATCCTCCAAGGTAACAAGTTGAATGATGTGAAATTTCCAATATTTGATGTTTTAACCTACAAAATGGCAATTCCGTATGGTTCAACTCAGCACCGTTTTGTGACCAGCCTAACAAAACAACTAGATGGAGAACACCACACTGATCTGGAGGAAGGAGCCTGAGAGGAGAGCGGTCCTGCCCGAGCAGAGGGGCCTCTGGGCAGCAGCAGGCCAGGCCAGGCCAGGCCCGGGGTAGTGGAACAGACAGTGCAGCCGGAGCAGAGGCCAGAGCCTTCCAGGCCGGGTTCTGGGAGTTACCTGCGGAAGTGCTGAACTCAAGGAGGAGCTCAGTTATCACTACGCTTCTAACCAAGTTGAAACAGGGAGGTCTGCTCTAAATCTCAGAGGACTATGATGAAAAATGACACCCAAAAGGATGTTAAACGTGTTCAAAATCTGAGATGCACAGAAAATAGCATTTGCCAAGGAAGCATTTTTTCCACGATAAACACACCCATTCCTCCCCATTTGCAAAGGTTTCTTTTCTTGTGTTGATTCACAGCTTCTAGAAGCTCTGGGGCTGCCAGGGCACTTTCCTTGTGTGGGCCTTTTCCGCTCACCACAATTTCACTGGCTAAGGGACACAGAGAAAGACAGCAAAGCCAACCACCGCTGGACAGAAAGGGGTGTCACCACATCTGGGGGTTAGTGCCAATTAACTCCGTGTTAGCAATCATATTACAACCATCCACCACCTCCCTTGTTAAAATGTAAAATCCCCACACCTGGCCCCTGCCTGGGAGGCGTGACTGAGCTAAATCAGAAACACCTGGCCCTACAGCAACCATTAACTGTCAGCAGGCGGGCCTAGCCTGGGGGATCTCCTGCCACCAGGGCGGTGCGAGAGGCTGCCCTCACCCCAAAACCCAGCTGGAGGGTACCTGGCCCCAGTAGTGAGTATCCACCAGCTCTGCAGGGCTTGTCCAACAGGGGATGGGCTACGGGTGACTGGACGGACTTCATCCTTCCCCAGTGCCTACCTGCAGCTTGTCCTGGTTGCCCAGACTGACCATGATCATGACCATGACCATGACCATGACCATGACCAGCTGGCAGAGGAGATGGCCAAGCTCGGGCCCAGAGCCGGGAAGGCGGGGGGCAGCAGGGTGAGAGTGGTCCCAACTCTCTTCAAGCACTGAGGACAGGACTTCAGGATTTTATAAGCTCACCCCCTGCTGACCCCCTCGTTAGATCATACAGATCCTTCCTGACCTGGTTTCCTAATTTCTCTGCTCTGAAATTTTCTAACCCTTAAATTTCAGCTCACTTAGGTGATACATGTAAAGAGAAGGAGAGCCGCTTGGCCAGTTCTCTCCTGCTCCTGCCAGGGCAGTAACCCCCAAATGGCAACAGGAGATCGAAGAGTTCACTGTTCCAAGGTTCCCAAGCCCCCACTGTAAAAACAAACCCGCAGCAGGACCCCCATCCTGCGCCTGGCAAGGGGGAGGGGCACACGAGGAGGGTCACCCACACCCTCGACCCAGCCCGGCGACCTGAGGTGCTGGTTCCGAGCAGGCGGTCAGTGCTGGGCAGGGGGGCGACGCGGCCACAGCACCACCTCGGCCCGCGAGGGCCCCATTCTCGGGAGCAACAACGGAGGGTCTCTGGACGTGAGTAGGGCGTGGGGCAAAGGCCCACTCCAGCTCTCACGCCCTGTCCTAGAGACGCCCTTTTAGACGTTCTGGGGCTCCCAATGGAAGACACCGTCTGGAGACAGCCCGACGTGATGCAAGGGGGCTGACGTGGTACCCAGCTCAGCTTCAGTTCATTACGAGCAAAAACGTCCAGGGTCCTACCTACCTGGTCACTCATTGGACCTTGTTAGTCAACTCAGGTATCAGCTCAACTGGCTTGAACTTTTCTACCTGCTTCCCCTGAACCTGCTCCACCTTCAAGTTCATTTTTGCTGAAAGCCACAGCAGCATTTAGAACCATTAAACTTATTGAGCGAATTCCATTTTGAAATTCAAAATGGCTTTCAATTTACCTCATCTAAAATCTCAGGGTAATTTTTTTTCCTTAAGTGTATGCATCTATACGTATATATCTATATGTAAATATACACTCATTAATACTAAGATGACCATGAAAAAATCACCATGTGAAATAAACCCCTGGTATATGTCTAGAATGACTCTAGTTGCCATAATGAAGCTGCGAACAAAAGCTTACAAAGAAACGTCTGGGAAAGTGTTTTTAGGTTTTCGCAGACTCTATATTCCATCGGCACACCGCATGTAGACAATAAGTTCATCCTACAATAATTCATCCCTTGAGAATACAATTATTATTATTATTTTTATTTTTTATTTTTTTTGTGGTACATGGGCCTCTCACTGTTGTGGCCTCTCCCGTTGCGGAGCACAGGCTCCGGACGCGCAGGCTCAGCGGCCATGGCTCACGGGCCCAGCCTCTCCGCGGCATGTGGGATCCTCCCGGACCGGGGCACGAACCCGTGTCCCCTGCATCGGCAGGCGGACTCTTAACCACTGTGCCACCAGGGAAGCCCGAGAATACAATTATTGAACTATGGTAAATTTGAGGGGTTAACCTGAAAACTTATTCAAGAAGACACACTGCCGCTACCCACTCCAACGTTAAGTGTCACTGACTGAGTGTATGGAAGTGGCCAATTGTCCATGTATGAGCCTCGTTTTCTGTGCTGTTGGCAAGCAGATGAAGTTAACAATAAGCTTATTGAAAAACTTACTGCCATTCAGATGTGTTCCTATTTAAACCTTTCAGCCAGCGAGAGTCAGGAGCCCATCTACATGAATCATTTTTATTGCCTTTGCCAAGAATTACGTGACCACGTGCCAAAACTAACACAACCACTTGGAACGGGTGGAGACTGCGCACTCCTATCCATCCAGTGCGGCCACACGCCGCCTCTGTTCAGACGATGTGAAAACGCCACGTCAGTGTAGTCAGTAACCTGAGCTGGGAGGTCAGTGACAGTCAATAGGTCAGCCCCCCTGAACCAAACACTGCGAGGTGGCCGAGGTACTGACCTTTCTGGAAAATGGGATGGTGAAGAGCAGGCACGGGGCGCTCCTCGAGGACCGCGGGCTCATGGAAATAGGCACCCAGCCAAGCCGCACACTGCGCCAGGGGCTCCGTCACTTCCTCTGGGCCTCCGAGCCGCTCAGGAGGAGCGGGGGCCTCCACGGGGCTGCAAAAGAGATAACAGGAGCTGATTCAGCCTCTAGGCCCAGCGTCCACGTGACTAAGAAGCAAACAGAACACGCCCACTGCATCTAAGTGGGTCAGCCCGTAGCTGCCTTGCAGGTATGCAGGTCTCGCCTGCGCCAGGACAGCGGAAAGGTGCCGGCAGGAGGACGGAGGACGCGGCCCGGGTCATCCCACCCGCGCTTCCACCTCCAGCTGTGAGGACACGATCTCTGGAAAGGGGCAGTGCCCAGGAAGGACGCCCGGTACCTGAGCTCTTCTGTTTGGGGCTGTCTGCAGTCACCCTGCAGAGCAGGGATGTGAGAGCACGAGGATGACAAGCACAGAAGCAACTCCAGGGGGAGCGTGCCTGCCCCTTCCTAAGGCTATCACCTGCACCAGTTTTGATCTGTAGAATCACCAAGTACTCATCTTAAAAAATATTTTCCAGAAATCTCGATACCATCCAAGTAATTAGCCTGCAGGCACCCACCCCTCCCATCACGTTTCAACGACAGACCAGCACGGTTCCATGTGCTCTGTGGCTTTGAGCTGGCTTCTGGGGGACCCCCTCCGAGTTCACACTGGGTCTCAGGCTTCAGAGAGTCTACTCTACGTGCTGGTCGCTCTGCGAGGCTCATTTCAGTTGCTGTGACTTTCGTGCCCGGGACTTCTATTTGGTTCTCTTCTGAGTCTTCTCATTCATTCACTGTGGTCACTGTGCTCCCTTTTAGCTCAAGTTTAAACCAACATATCTTAGACTCACTTCGGATGGTCTCACTGTTTCTTCTACTCGGGGTGCTAATCCTTCTGTTTGGGGATCTGTGGCTCCCCTCAAGGAGGTGACTTCTCACCTTCAGCAGGGGCCGATTTTCAGGGAATGTGCTCCGCTGGACTGAGAAAACGTCCCTCTAGAGAGGGTTCACTTTTGCTGCTTCTGAGCCCCAGTTTTATGATGGATCCAGCTTTTCCTTTAATTTCTGAGAACGACACACCCACAAAAGCACTGGCGCCAAGTCGGATTTCTTCAGATGCCATTCCTTCCTGACCTCCCAGGCCCTGGACAGACGGCAGGCTTCCCTGCACTTTCCAGCCTGCTGGGCAGGCTTTCTCTAGTCTCCTTCTCAGAGGCTGCAGCTTGAGGCTTTTGGGGGAAGGTGGGAAAAGACTCCACCCAGCATCCCGAGGGCGGTCACGCAGGCCTCAACCGACAGGCTGCCTCCTTCAGTGTACACTCACCACCCTTACGAGGGCCCGACTGAATATGCGAGGCCACAACCGCTTGGCAACGCGGCCCAGCACAGGTAGGACGGATGTGGCTGATGCGCCCGGGGAACACAGGCCTGGCCTCACCTGCGAGGAGACACACACCAGTGTGTGCAGGGCCTTACAGATTCAGAAATGTGTGCACTTCATCCTGCAAGCAGCGGGCAGCAGCTGAAGACCTTTAAGCAGTGTCTCATAAACAACCCTGTGCTGGGGTCTCAGTCTCTGAGTCACGGTGCTCCGTAGGTCTAAGAGTCTCCAGAGGTCTTGGATCTTTCCAGAAAGATCCCTCCTTGGATGGGATCCACTCTCTTCCACAATGGAATGAGAGGTGGGTCAGGGAAGACTTTCTAATAAGCATGTGAATGTGAATGGCCTTAAGGAAGGAACCAGGGAATGAATGGAAAAGAAGAAATGAGCCCTTCAAGATGACCAGGGAGAGAGGGGGACCACTGAGACCCCGGCTCTGTAGAGCTGGCCAGTTGGGCGATCCTACCAGCAACACAGCTGGACTGGGCAGGCCCAGGCCTTCTCCAAGTTGCCAGCTTCTAGTGGTTGCTGGGAGAGGGAAGGCCCACGCACAGGGCCCTCGGTTGGCCCTGCACTGACAGGGCCCTTTCAGGGTCTGGTCAACAGGAGACCCTGAAGGACGGGGGCTCAGTCCACAGGCAGAGAGCGGCGTCTAGTGGAACAGGTGGCGGAATGGCATCTTGGAGAGACTTCTGGGGATGGAAACTATCTTCTCATTGCCCTGACTGCTCTCCCCATTAGGACATCTGCCCACGGAAAGGTGGGGAACTTCTACCCCATGCTTGGCTTAAATATTTTTCCATGTCAGAGAGAAGTTCCCAGTGACTCTCTTGCTCTGTTCCCTACTTACTCAGTAAGTCTCCAGGGCTTGAGGGGTCTTCTCGGCCATCACACCCTGCAAACGGGGCTCCCTGGGTGGGGGGCATACAGTCCAGGAGACAGGCAGGCATCTTAACCTGGGAGGCAGGGGGCTCTGTACCCACCAGTAACCTGCTTGCTTGGGGAGTTACAACCTCTTACTCAGATGTCCTGGTTCACTCAGGGGTATCTAACAAAGGCCATGGAGCTGTGGGCATCCCGGGCGCTGCCCACGCTGGTAGCCGTTTCCTCTGGGTTGCTAAGGGAACTGAAATGTGAGCTGTGTTTCCCAGCGTTTCCCACTCTTAAAAGGATACTTGAAGAATTTTTATAGTAGTAAAATTCATCTTAAATTGATTTTTTATGCCTGTGCTAAAGATCTCAGCCTCTGATTTACTCTGTAGTTCTCCGTTTTAACTCTTTCTCTATTGGCATTAGATAACTATTCATGGGTGAAATGTAATTAAACAGCTTTGATTCTGAAGCAAGGATTTATGATACTATATTTAAAATGAATGGCATTAAACACACACATAAAACCAGATTTTTAAAGCCATGACACAAATTTCCATTTCTACAATAAAATGAAATTTATTCTCTGCCCTGCCCTCTCCTCCAGCCTCGCTCTGCTCGTCCCTGAAAGAGCTGTGGTGTGACAGTATCACAGCATCACTAACGGCCACTCTTATTATGGAGGAGTTTCTCCAGGCTTCCTACCGACGAACCCTGAAACCCCGATAATTATGGGCTCCGTGGCCCACACTCATTTAAATCCCACATTCACGTCTCCCTGGGAGCCTAGCAACTCACCTAACACTAAATGCACAGGCCTGTGGCCACTGCTTCCGGAAAGCACCACTGAGTGGGAGCCCGGACCCCAGGAGAGCAGCCAGAGCACCGGTGTGGCAGACGGAGATGAGAGACAACCGTCCCGACATCCGCAGGGCCAGTGCAGAGGTGACATCAGGGGCCAACCCCCCGAGACCTCCCAGGATGTCCTCAATAAAAGTAATCCTGGGACTTCCCTGGCGGTCCAGTGGTTAAGACTGTGCCTTCCAGTGCAGGGGGTGTGGGTTCAATCCTTGGTAGGGAAGCTAAGATCCCACATGCCTCACCGCCAGAAACCAAAACATAAAACGGAAGCAGTGTCATAACAAATTCAATAAAGACTTTAAAAATGGTCCACATCAAAAATATCTTAAAAAAAAAAAGAGTAATCCTCAGGCCAATATGGTGACACTGGAGCCCCTTCACTTCTTTTTCTTTTTAAACTTGGCACAAGAGGGCTGGCTAGTGGCTGGAGAATGAATTTGGCTTTGTTGAGCTTTTTAACATAGCAATGGAGAGCACGGGTACGTTTATACAGCAAACATAAAGTCATGTATGGTTTGTTTTAAGGGTTTCTTCAAGGAATATGCAACTGTTGGCAACCCCAAGGACCCTGTAGGACCAAAAAGGACAACAGTGTACCACCTTCGGGGATGCTCCCCGAACCTCAGTGTGTCAGAGAGCCCTGTGTGAAGCTCTCCTGGAGTCGTGACCCCTGAGAAACAGCCAGACCCATCCCCCTGGGCTTGGAGAAAGAACGTTCTGGCGTTGAATTGCATTTCAGATTTGTTTTGGCATAAATCTGTCCATCATTCCAAATCAGGACACAGAAAAGCAGGTGACATGCTCCAGAACAAACTTCTGAAGTGTTTTTTTTCTGGTTATTGTTGTCGTTGTTTTAAAATTTATCTGTTTATTTTTCGCTGTGTTGGGTCTTCGTTGCTGCGCGTGGACTTTCTCTAGTTGGCGGCGAGCGGGGGCTACTCTTTGTTGCGGTGTGCGGGCTTCTCATTGCCGTGGCTTCTCCTGCTGTGGAGCATGGGCTCAGTAGTTGTGGCACACGGGCTCAGTAGTCGTGGCTCGTGGGCTCTAGAGTGCAGGCTCAGTAGTTGTGGCTCATGGGCTTAGTTGCTCCACGGCATGTGGGATCTTCTCGGACCAGGGCTTGAACCCGTGTCCCCTGCATTGGCAGGCAGGTTTCTTAACCACTGCGCCACCTGGGAAGTCCCTGAAGTGTTTTTAATAAAGCAGGCAGTGATGCCTTACCTAGATTTCTCAAGAGAAACCACGACTTCACAGCATTAGATACATGAGCACAGAAGGTATCAAAGGAAGACTGTCCATCCCACCTGCACGAGGCTTGCACCTCAAGACCCTGGCGTGGAGGAGAACGACAAGGAAGAGTGACAGCATCACACCTGGGGAAGCGGAGGATTAGAAGGTGACCGAGCCAAACTTAAATGAAACGGCCCTGAGGACAAAGGTCACGCGCACGGGAAGCCCTGCCTGGCTCCACCGGCCTCCCGCAGGGTGTGCTGCACCCCGGGAGGCTGAGCGCTGGCCCGGGCTAGTGAGGGCAGGGCTGCCTGCTCAGGTGCTGCAGCACCAGGAACCCGCGGGGCAGCAGGTGAGTTGCCACGGCGGGCAGAGGACGCCAGGCTGGCTGAAGCCATCAGGAAGTGCTGCTCAAGGTCTAACCCCTCACGGAGAATGGCTGCGCGCCTGGCAGGCCGCCCGGAAAGTGGGAGGGGCGTCCCCAGCTCTGTGCCCTCCGGTCTGTCCCACACGACAAATGCGCTCAACACTTTAACCCACCAGCTGGGCAGGAGGTTTGGGTGTGTGGATTTTGGGGCGCCTCAAGACTTCACTGGCACCAAAGAATCACTAAAATGATCATAAAATCATAAAGATGTCATGTACTTGGGCTTAAATCCCATTTGATGTAAGAAAACAGGCCCAAAGTTCCGAGTTCCTCCTATCTGGCGGGCACCCCTCGTTACACCCAGCGGGTAGACTGTGTAACATGCCGTGCGCTGGGAGGGCTGTGCCTTCCAGCCTCTCTGTGGGGCCCCAGTAGCTTTCCAGCATCTCTCTCTTCATGGGATGAAGCAGCCTTATGGTTGGGGAACGTTAACTGGTGATGCCAGAGGGTCACCTAAGGAAAGAGGTGCCAAGACTCATATTCTTCTGAGTCCCTCTGGAGTCTGGCAGGGTGACCCAGGTGTCGTCCTTTAGCAAGGCTGGGAGATCAGTCCACAAGGAAGCACACGGACTCTCCAATACAATCGAAGCGTGAAGGAGCGACCAGAGCCTTGGCCGCGCGCAGCAGCTCAGACCCCCTGAGGATGAGAAGCCTCGCCTCCTCTGGCTTCCAGGACTCGGTGCGGAGGGCAAGGGCCCCCGGAACTCCAGAGTGGAGTGTCACACCTCACAGGCTCAGGAAGGTGCACATTCACTGCAGAAATTTAAAGCTGCAGTTGAGGTGACGTTATAAACATCATGTGGACACTCTTGCTAGATGGCCCTGGTAAGCACACAATTATGCCCGAGTTAGCGGAGGCTGGCGGAGTCTCTCGCGTTTGTGTCTGATGGATTTGTCCCACATTTAATTATACCTTCTTGCTAAAGCTCAGATGCTTTTCTTCCAGTGGTAGTACTGAAGACAAATAAATCATGCTACCTGCTTTCAATAAAGTCCTTTTTTTTTTTAAATGAGAAGGGTGAATAAAGGCTTTAAACTCTATATTCCAACCAAATTTAGTGGTTTGATTCCATTCAAGCATTTACTGAGGATCCTTTAAGTACCTGGCTTATCGGCAAGAGTATCGACTTGGGGTTTATAGTCCAACTGGATAGGCAGGGAAGGTGAAGGTAAAACAGACAGTTATCCATCACCCTCCCGATGGTTGTGCTGAAGGAGCCCTTCCCGGCCCAACTGGGACTTTCACACGCCACTGCCATCTGATGAACGAACCATGAAAGTGATGGTTCCGTGACACTGCCTGGTGGCCAGCAGCTGTTTGGGCAATGACACCACACAGGTGTGACAGAGTTTGTGCAGTTGAACATCCTAGAGTTATATTAGGACACAGAGTAGAAAAAGGAGAAAGTGCTGATGTCAGTAGTAAGAAACACAGATCTCAAATGATACAACTAAGTCACAGGTGAAAAAGAGGAGGCGCGACAGTGGAGGTTCATCTATGGACACAACTGGAGCCCCCCTGATGCTGATGACAACGCGGGCAGCAGTGTTTGCTATTTACCGGGTGCTGTTCTAAGTGATTCATGCATTAGCGTACTGATTTCCCACACAATCCTAAGAGCAACATGTGCTCAACTGTGAAAAAAAGGGAAAACACTAATAAACATGCATGAAGTATCAGCAACATACCTGAGTTTGTATAAAAACGACAGACATAATATGTAGATTTTAATTCTGAGACAAAAGCTCCTACTACTTGTAACACATGAGTTTATTAACTGACTTTCATGTGTTTGGTTTTAGTGTCTGTTTTCAAAGATGTTTCTGTACAAAAGGAACACGCAAAAGGGAGTACAGGCCGAAGGTGGCACACTCCCAGCTTCCAGGGAAGTCAACAGGAGGGTGAGCTGGAGTTCCGAGGGTCAGCTGAGCAAACCCTTAGTGAGGTTTTACTGTGTGGCTCGTAGCAAGAGGAACATAAACCCTGCTCCCTGCCTTTATGCCTTCCGCCCCACAATCACACCCTCCCCTGCAAGTGAACTCCACAGTTATGATCCTATCACAGGCCACCAACGGCTCGCGTCCCAAGGGCGATGAGAGGAGGAGGAAGAGGCAGTTTAAAGTTTAACTGGGCCCTAGTTTACTCACTGTCAGGGTGGCCATAGGTACGTTGTTTAAACTGGTATCAGCTTTTAATGGGCATCCTAAGCCCTCAAAATCTGGGGCTCAAATTAATGTCAGAACCCAAGCAAGGCTATAGAGGAATTCGCTGTGGTATTTTAAAACACCCACCAAGGGCTTCCCTGGTGGCACAGTGGTTGAGAGTCCGCCTGCCGATGCAGGGGACGCGAGTTCGTGCCCCGGTCCGGGAGGATCCCACATGCCATGGAGCGGCTGGGCCTGTGAGCCATGGCCGCTGAGCCTGCATGTCCGGAGCCTGTGCTCCGCAACGGGAGAGGCCACAACAGTGAGAGGCCCGCGTACCGCAAAAAAAAACAACACAAAAAAACAACAAAAAATAAACACCCACAAAGAACACAGAGAAAACTATATGTAAATTTTCAACTCCTCCCCGTATAAGGTACACGTCATAAGAACCGTATGTTTGTTCCTTTTTTAAAATAATTGCTTCTTTAAAATACATCAGCAAAAATAAAACATATTTTTAAGAGACAATTTAAACAGTATACTTGGCAGACAAGAATGCCTCACAAAAGCCTATCTACTTTCTCTCCTAAATGTTCAAGTTGTTAAAAGGAAAACTGTATTTTATCAACACTTTAACATATCATTAAAAATCTCTACTATTTGACAGATGAAGATAAAAACAACCCAAAACTATAGATGAATTATCAGGTCCCTAATGATTCCAAAACAATTACAGGATGCAGAGCAATCGAGTTAAATTTTATTCAAAAGCTTACTACACTTGTGTTTTCTTTTACTTTTCTATCAAGAAACCCATGAGGTTTAAGCACAATTCATTATGTATGAGACCCCACTTGCAGCGCTTGACTGTTGATTAATAGCAAAGTTTGCTGTATGTACATTTGCAACATTAGATGCATACAATATGCTAACTTATTCTTTCACTGAAACTAATTATTTACAAAAATGACTACTTGAGACTACAATTTATTAAATGCATGCATCCAGTCTCAATTTGGCCCCAAAAGACAGCCTGGAATGAAGATCTTTTACTTGAATGTGACAACTTCTAGAAATGCTGTTATTAATATTGTAAATGTGGCAAATAAAGAGTTCAAATAGCCTTATGTCTATGTTGCATTTACAAAGAAGCTTTTTTAACGTTTCACACACATATGAGAGGTATATTCCTCTTTCCCAGCTTAACTTAGCTTCTAACAAGTAAAACGCTTACATGTTGGCAATGAAATAGTTTTAAAAAGAAATAATAGCTAACATAAAAATGGAATAGAAAACCGTAACCATATTGCTGCTTATAAGCAGATTTATTACAATTCTGTCAAGAACTTAGTTCATTTGTTGAAAAATATCTGTAGAAACATGAAATGTTTAAAGAGTCATTCCATCAGTCTCATCAAATTCTTGATACTCCCTCAAGAGTACTTCTTCCCAAAGGATTCTGGGGGTAGGTAACTTCACATTATTCAACCATTCTGCTCCCTTCTCCCAGAAAAGAAGAACACAGAAGAAATCAGTCCACGAATAAGAATTACAAATGTCCCATCTTTGGATGCAGATTTCAGGTGGGGCATCTGGTCAACCGAGAGCGTCTTTCAAGCTAACACTGCAACGCATGTGGCCCCGAGCTGTGGCCACCTGTTGCGAGCGTCCTCTACAGTCAGGTCTCGCTCTGCCAGGCCAACCTGTACACCCTCCAAGGCAGCCCTTCTGATGCCCTCAAAGACTCTGTGTGGCCTTGCTCTGCTCTGCGTAGGCCGTGTGCCACTGTGGGCTTGGGAGAGGCAGAGACGGGTCACTGGCCAAGGTGAGGAAACCAATGCCTGTGCCCCAGGAGAGGACGACAGCGTGGAAGGTCATTACGTGCTACAGGGTGCTCCTGCCAGCAAAGTCATGCACAGACGCCTAAGGAGAGAGAAGAAAAGGGCCCGCTCTGGGGCACAGGATTTTAGGGACGCAGATGAACTGAAATATCAGTCAGAGGGCCTCTGCTCTCTACAACCAGTGTTAAGAGAAAAAGTAAATAGCACGAGGATGGGAAATCTCAGGGCACGTCGTCAGATGGGTAAAAGATGACTGGTTTTCTATCATGCAGTTTCATATCCTGACTCTCTCTCTCAATAACACAGTTGAGGTCAGCCACAGTTATTGCTCAGCATCACATCTTCATTATACAACATGGCACTTTGGAAAGGATGGAGCCACTGAGTTGAGGACCGACTGTATGGAAATGACCCAAGGTAAACCCTCGTATAAAATTTCGTAGCTGCTATTTACTGACTGCCTACCATGTGCCACGCATAGAATTAAAGACTGTTCTATGTTTATTTCTCCCAATGACCCCTGAGGAGGCATTATTATCCCTATGTTCTAGAAGAGGAAACTGAGGCCCAGAGGTTATGTAATAACAACTAATCAATGCATGTGGGATGGAACCAGGATTTGAATTAAAGCCTGTTTGATTCCAAAGACCTTAACCTGGACCATCTCCATGAAATCAAAGTACCCTTGCTCATCTCTCTGAAATGGAAACAAACGGTCCCTCTAATCGTGACAAGCCCATACGTTCACATGCTCTATTCTTGATAGCATATGCACTAGATAGCATTTGGATTTATTCTTTTATTTTTAGGTAACTTCTGTTAACTTCTCCCTGATCCCCAGGACTACAATCTAGGCCCACTGCCCTATCATTCAAAGACAATGGGGATCTGAGCGTTGAATCTAGTTCTATTATATTCTAGATGCTTCCAGGAAGAGGCACTAGGTGCCCACACAGCAGGGTCTCAGGCTCTCAGACAGTGGCCACTGGCATTACTGCTCCTCACCCTTAAAGGAAGGCCATGATGCTGTTCAAATGCCTCAATGACCAGTCCACACAACACACAGTGTTCCTTTACACAGGTAAGAGGCCTAAGTCTTAGAACGTTCCCAGCCCATCACCCCTCATCCTCATTCTCCAGAAGCAAGGCCCAGTGTGATCAAGGCAGCGTCCCAGGTGGTCTGGCAAACCAGCAAGGCAGGCCCTGTGCTAAGGCAGGAGTGGGCCTGGGCTGCACGGAGACATCGGACGAGCTCTCCTGCCAGGCTGCCGCGCATGTCTGAATGAAGGCCCTGCGCTGTCACGGAGCTGGTCCCAGCTCTGCCTCGAGCCCCGGAGGCCTAGCTGGCACTTCCTTCGCGCTCAGCACCTGCCTCCTGAATGGATTGTAAACAAGATGCAGTGGTGCCACCACAGCACGTGCACGGAAAAACACCTGCATTTCGGATTCCATTTTTCCAAGGAATTTGCTGAAAACCATTCCCTTGGGCGGGGGGCCTCACAAAGATTTTCTAAACAGTGCAAGTCATGCTTCTCTGTCTTTTCAGATTGTGTAGCCGAGTAACAAAGTCTGTTAAAGCCCAGGGAACAGGCCTCGCAGCGCATTTTGCTCAGTTTGACAGGACCCCACAGTCAAAACCTGGAAGTGTTTCAGATTTGAAGACATAAAACTAAATGGCTCTTCCATTTCCAGTCCAGATATGAGCCAATCAACCGCATACTGAGATGAAACCAAAGAAAAATGAATTTAAACAGCCAATACTTGAGCCTTCTCTTCATTCCATGACCACACATCAGTCTGCTGAGCCCCGGTGCCCGCCGGCCCCCGCCCTGCCCCTTCCACACACGGGGCCAAAGCTGATCACGCTGCACCCTTGCTCCTCCTTTAGGTTTCCCAGGTTTCCACGAGGAGGTGGGGAGATGCCCCCAACCCGCCGCGTGGCACACAGAGGGCCCAGCAGCTGTTCCCGCAGGCTCTGCCTTCCTGTTCGCGGTGGAGGAAAACCATCCGACCAGGAGCAGGAAGCAGGAATGTGCGTGCCCATCCCAGGCCCACTGGGAGTTCTCGGATGTGCGCTGGGCCGAGGGGCAGAGTCTCAGAGGCAGAGCGCGTGACGGGGAAGGGGGCCGGGCCGGGGCCGTGCAGCCACTGCTCTGAGCCCCCTCACTCACCATCCTGCCCGTCTCCCACCGCAAGCAGTTTTTTTTTTTAATGTCTTTATTGGAGTATAATTGCTTTACACTGTTGTGTTAGTTTCTGCTGTATAACAAAGTGAATCAGCTATACGTATACATATATCCCCATATCCCCTCCCTCCTGCGTCTCCCTCCCACCCTCCCTATCCCACCTCTCTAGGTGGTCACAAAGCACTGAGCTGATCTCCCTGTGCTATGCGGCTGCTTCCCACTAGCTATCTACCTTACGTTTGGTAGTGTACATGTGTCCATGCCTCTCTCTCGTTTTGTCACAACTCACCCTTCCCCCTCCCCATATCCTCAAGTCCGTTCTCTAGTAAGTCTGTGTCTTTATTCCTGTCTTACCCCTAGGTTCTTCATGACATTTTTTTTTCTTAAATTCCATATATATGTGTTAGCATATGGTATTTGTCTTTCTCTTTCTGACTTACTTCACTCTGTATGACAGACTCTAGGTCCATCCACCGCACTACAAATAACTCAATTTTGTTTCTTTTTATGGCTGAGTAATATTCCATTGTATATATGTGCCACATCTTCTTTATCCATTCATCTGTTGATGGATACTGAGGTTGCTTCCATGTCCTGGCTATGGTAAATAGTGCTGCAATGAACATTGGGGTGCGTGTGTCTTTTTGAATTATGATTTTCTCAGGGTATATGCCCAGTAGTGGGACTGCTGGGTCGTATGGTAGTTCTATTTTTAGTTTTTTTTTTTTTTTTTTGCGGTACGCGGGCCTCTCACTGTTGTGGCCTCTCCCCTTGTGGAGCACAGGCTCAGGACGCGCAGGCTCAGCGGCCATGGCTCATGGGCCCAGCCGCTCCGTGGCGTGTGGGATCTTCCCGGACCGGGGCAGGAACCCGCGTCCCCTGCGTCGGCAGGTGGACTCTCAACCACTGCGCCACCAGGGAAGCCCCATGTGTCTTTTTGAATTATGGTTTTCTCTGGGTATATGCCCAGTGGTGGGATTGCTGGGTCATATGGTAATTCTATTTTTTGTTTTTTAAGGAACCTCCGTACTGTTCTCCATAGTGGCTGTATCAATTTACATTCCCACCAACAGTGCAAGAGGGTTCCCTTTTCTCCACACCCTCTCCAGCATTTGTTGTCTGTAGATTTTTTGGTGATGGCCATTCTGACTGGTGTGAGGTGATACCTCATGGTGGTTTTGATTTGCATTTTCTCTAACGATTAGTGATGTTGAGCATCCTTTCATGTGCGCAAGCAGTTTTTGATTTGTTATCTCTGTGAGGGAATGGCTTCCCTCCTCCCTTGAGCCCACACAGGAGAAATAACACCTTTGGTAGTAACAGGGCTAAAAACGTACTGCCCACCTCAATGTGGTTTCGAAAACTGGTCTCTCCACACAGCTTCAAGTCTACTTTGTCATGATGCGGTTCAGAAAAAAGAAAAGATTTTTCATCTCAGTAAGGGAATATGTCCTAATTTAAATGCTAAAATAATAACCGAATGTCCTGAAGACACTACTCTTTTCTTTCCAAGAGGCATGTATTACAGGGCGACTGACCTCCATGGGGTTTAGTCCCATTAACTTGAGTACTGGGCTTATTAATAAATAATCCTGCCACTAAATTACCTGTCGAGTACATTGGTTTGTACAGTTCTAAATAAATAATAGACAGTTCCCGATTATCAAACACAGTGAAGTTTTAAAAGAACAGCATAGCTTATGATATAAGACAATACTGCAGTTTCATCTGGGAACAGCTTTCTGTAGCTCCTTTCTCAGAAGGCCTTTGCTTCGCCTGTTTATTGTTGCAGCTGGAGCACGTTAGCTGGTGAGTATAGCTGGAAACACCGTATTTAATACCAGACAAGCATACTGACTATACATTAGCGGCCAAAAAAATCTTAAGCAACTATTAAATGGACAGTTAATGTAATTGTATTTTAAAACTCTGAGGTCATATTTAATTTTGAACTGAAACTCTTAAAATGAGCTTCCTGGCAAGGATGCAGAGTAATAAAACAGCATTAACTACAGAAAAAAACTAAAAGTCACATTATTAAAATAAATCCTTCTTCCAGAATACTAATATTGGCAAGATAGATGACAAGAAGCAGAAGACATTTGCGCTTCTTCAACAAGTGTCGTCACTGGCGCTGGAAGCCAGGATTGTCCACTTGAAGGATGATATCATTCCGAACACGGCGCGCAGATGCCACTTCCCGCCGCCCTTTCTTCCTCGAGCTGGCGCCTCTCCCAGCATCTTTTGTCTTCCTTCCAGGGTGCTCAAACTGAGTTTAGCAACACCCTGAGGTCTTCCAATCACAGGTCTACCAGCAAAGAACCCAATTATGTTCAAGGGCAGGAAGTAGTGTAGCTGGGGCGGGGCGAGGCCTGAAAAGAATGAGCAGAGGCTGGGCGGAAAGTGGGGAGGAAGGACGGGTAGGAAGCACTTCAGCTGCAAAGCCAGCCAGTTAACATTCCCTTTAGGAAGCACCAATTTCTACTCAAAGCAGGTTGGAGAGTCCAATTTTATTTGCCTTTTTCCTCCTCTTAAAAATCAATACAGGCCTCTGGGGGCTGTCACACTTGCAGGCAGGCGGGTCTGTGGACCATGAGCTCTGTGCCTGGACCCGGTTCACAGCCCTCCCAGGGGAAGAGGGAGGGGGTGTCACAGGGTTTGCAGTAAAAAACAGGCAGCATTTATGTACAGGTGTTCTCTGACAGCCAGGACAAGGGAAGAGGCCCTGTGTGCACACCCCACAGCCAGCCGACAGCACCTCCGAGAGTGCCAAGCCTTGATTTGACCCCTGCAGCCATCACCTCGAGCTTGAGAAGAGCGGGGGTGGGGTGGGGGGGGGAGAAAGAGATGAGATGGTTCAGGCGGGAGCCTGCAGGTCCCATGCTCCCCTCCCCTCCCCCCCGCATGTCCTCTCTGCGCCCCACTTGGGACCACCCCGTCCCCAAGGTTAGACTGTGGGCCCTGGGCCACGTCCTTGTGCCAACCAGGACCACAAGGAACCGTCCCTGCCCTGGAGTCTCTCTTCTCTTCTCTGCTCCCAAGTCCTCAGTCCTCTCCCTGGCCTGGGGCCTCCCTCACGGCTTACGGCGGCTCTGGTGAGAAGGCTGCCCCCAAAGGCCCTAGTGCCCCAGTCCAACTTTAATTCTCTTTGGCTACGATATGTCTCAGGCTTGAGTAATTTTGAGACCCTTTAAAAAGGAGTCTCAGATGCTCAAGAGAACTGTAGTCTGCGAAACAGTTAACTTAAAAAAGGAAAGTCTTGTTATGTGAAAATGTCTTTCAATTGTGAAATACTACAGAAGCAGCATTTTACCTTTATAAATAGTAAGACATTTATTCGTAAAGGTTTTAACTGCAATGAAAGCATAAATGTAAACATCTCATGAACTCACACATTCCCTGGAAGCGGAGCACCCTCTCCCTGCCCCCCCCCCCCAGAGGAGCAAGGTCGAGACCAGGGCTGCTGTGTTTGCCCCCATCCTTCCTTCTCCTCCCAAGTCTGCCAGGAGACCAGCGGAGAGGTGCAGGTACAAAAATAACCCATCAGAAACTAGATGTTACAGGAAACTCCTCTGGTTTTCACTGGCACGTGGATGCTGCCTCGCGATTACCTTTATTTATTTCTGTGTAGTGATGACTGGGTGAAACTTACTCCTGCCCACTTTGCCAGAGCCGGTTCACTCCAGATAACCTACCGGGGTACTGCATCACTGCCATACTGGGAACAACGGGCGGACGGCAACAAGGAATTCTGGGATCGCCAACGTTCTCCCAGGAGAGGCCATCTCCATTTACACGTGAACTAACATCACACTTTAGCCGCTCCTGGGCATTTTCATGCTCAGAATGTAACGCTACGGGTCCGTCCACCGTAAGGCCCTCAGCTCAGGCCCTCAACCCCACGTTCACGCTGGGCTGGTATAGCAGCTGCTGTCCACAGCATCTCCTTGCCAGCAGTCACCCAGCACTTGGAGCCATCACTGGGCTCACATCTGGCCCCATGTAGAATTTTCAAGATCCCCGTGGTCGGCACGGCTCCCACAGCTACTCCAGTCAGGGAGGCTGTATCGGAGCCCAGCCAGGCCCATTTCTCCACCTGCACAAGGGCAGAGCTGTGGCAGAGGCAGTCGGACCGCGCGGCCGAAGATGCAAACCGCCTGGCCCTGCACACAAGGTGCCGGCGGACCCTGGCCTACACGCGTCGAGCGGGGCTGCCGTGCCTTTGCTCCGTCTCTCCAGGAGAGTCCCTACCTCGCCACACTGTTCCTCCCATCTGTACTGCCTCCAGGCTCAAATCCCTCTTCAAACCCTAATTCAACCCCTAGCTAAGCGGGGTCCCCTCTGTGAACTCTGCATCCAACTAGCTGGCCCGTGGGGATCTCTGAGGTGCGGGTCTGGGTGGGGATGCAGAGGTTCCTGGCGCCACGGCTGATGTCTGCCGAGCGCTGGCTGCATGCTGGGCCTCGTGCTCGGCGCTCTGCCCGCACTAACCCCGTTTCACCCTCATCACAATACACGAGGTGAGATCTGGGTTCTGGTTTTACTGATGCGGAAACCAACGCTGAAAGGATTAACACCATCCCAGCCACACGGCTGAGGAGCGGCAGAGTGGGACTAAAGCCCAAAGCCCTGACCGGACCTCAACGCTGGCCTCCCAAGCCTCGTGCGGCGCCTTCAATCACAGCGGCACACGAACAAACACGTCCTCGGGGAAAGTCTTTCCACAAACCGGGAGAAGCACAGGCCCCGCCCTCTCTCCCGGTGCGCACCAGCCCCTGACCCGACGCTCCTGGGGGGCCTCCCCTGGAGGAGAGCTCACCCGCCTCCCTTTGGTTCTCACACTTCTCTGCTCGCTCATCCAGGATCTCACCTGAAAACCGCAGCCGTGGACACTGCCCCCTCCAAGGCCACCGCGCGCTCCCACGATCAGAGCCCAGAGCCAGCACCCTCCCCGGGGCGCTCCGGCCTTGGCGTCCGAGGTCCGCGCGTCCCTCTCAGCGCTGTCCCCTCGCCCGGGCCCTCCTCTCGCGGCGTCCTCCCTCAGCCTGTAACACCTTCTGACTTTCCTACCGCCACCAGGTCGGAAACCCCTGGACACACGGCTCTTGTCTCCCCTCCCTCCTGTCACCGCTACACTCAGCTCCCGCTGCATCCTGGACGACGACCGCAGCCTCTGAACTGGCTTCTCCACACTCGGCTCCCATCCAGAGAACCTGACAAAGTCAGACAAACCTTCCCCAACCCTGCCTGGTGCTCGTCGCCATCCCGCTCACCGTCTTTCCGGCCTCCTCACCACGCAAACACAATCAGATCCCAAGCACGCATCTGGTGCTGGTCAGAGCCCTCACAGCCCGGCCCTGACTCAGGTCTTCCCCTGGGGGGAGCCCTGAGCTCCAGCCAATCTGGCCGCTACCCTTCCCTGTTCTGTGCTGGGCCTTCCCCCTCCAGGCCCTGCGCCTGGAGCTGACCTCGGCCCGGGGAACAGTTCCTGTGGGCAGGGGCCGTTCTGGCTCTCCTGTGTCCACAAGCCCCTCTCAGACCACCCTCCACCTTTGCACACTGGGCACCTGGCTTCTCAAGCTGTTAGGTCTACAGGAACTGGTCTGATGACTTCCACAGACACACCCACACGTTCAGGCATCTCTGTATCACTCACAGCAACTGACACTTCAGTGCCTTTTGTGAAACACTCATAACATTTGGTGAATTGTTAATGAGTAAGGGAAAGTTTCAAGATAAGGGGAAGTCAGGGCACAGAGGTGGTACTGAACGCACTGGAAAGTGATTCAGGATTTACTTTCAGAGTAAATATGACTACTTTTGATATATTCTATCGCCTTGTACTCCTGCTAAGATTTTTTTGTGTTTTTCATCAACTTTATCATGCATTCTCTAGAAGGCATAATAACTGAACTTCTTAAGCCAAACTGGTTAAGACACATGCAAATACACTATACAAACCTGCAACGTTTTCACCTGTGCTGCTACTGCATGTCTTTGTTTTGATCAAAACTTGAAAATCTAAGAAACAGTTTTCTGAACCGGATCCAAGGCCCAGAAGGGGAATTTCATGTTTTTCAGCTTTTGGTTCCACCCGGAGCCCAAGATTCAATAGACTTTCATGGATTTAAGACCTATCTGGATGAGTTCACTACTTTCAGAGAGACTCAGTTTTAGTACTTCTACATCTACATACTCTGTATGACCAATCAAATATTATGCTGTTTCAGATTTATCTGACCTATCATCATCTCTTCTCTCCTGGGCATTGCTGCTCCAGCACAGAAATCACTGGAAGCCAAGGATCTGAAGTTGTGCACACAGCACAAGGCGACTGAGAGCACGCTTGTCGACTCTCGGCTGGGCTGATCGGCGTGTGATCAGGGCTCAGCTAAGAGTCTTCCCAGCTCTTCCCAGAGAAATGGCCCTCTGCCTGGGTGCACAATGTCTTCAGAAGGGCTGGCCTAACCACCCAGCAAAACAGACATAAGGAGCACAGAAAAGGGGGCGTGGGGCGTATGCTTGTGTTAATCAACAGACCTGCTCCACCATTCTGCTTTCCTCTTTAAACATTTTAAAGACTTAAACAAGTCAGAACTGAAGATAAATGTTCACTCTTGAGCAGCTGTCCTTTTCTTGGTCCCCATGTCTCCCTCACTCCTAGTACATTAGGACTGAACATCTTCCTGCCAATCAGTACACATGTGATTAGAAAACTAACTCCAGTTTCCAAGAATCAAACCAGAAACTCTAGCAGCAGTTGGGTCTAGAGCTCAACTTCTAGGCTTCGAAAAACTGCAAACTATCTGGCTTGCCATTTTCACTGGAATATTTCATAGGGAAAAAAATGAAATAAAATACATACACTAGAAACAGGTGACTCTGTTGAAGATATTAAGAAACAAAGGATCAAAAAGAAACATGCTTCTTCTGGAAAAAAAACAAAAAACCCCCCAAAACCCCCAAAAAACACAGCCCCCCCGCAAAACCACGTTAACACATGACCCGTGCACTCCCCAGCTCTGAGGAAATGAGGGATGCTCCTTGAGGCTGATGTTTGAACAAACCCTCCCTCTTCCAAGTCAACGGTTCTCTTCCTCATTGCTCTCAAGGGCAATGGTGTCATTACTATTTTCAGTGCATAAACAGGCGTCAAGGTGTCGAGTACGTACTATATCTGCTGCGGCTCATATACCCGTGGAAAAGGGGATGGAAAGATGAGGAAAATATAGCCCGACCCTCGGGCAGCCCACAACTTCCTCTACCAGCCAAGCAAGGAGGGGAGGAAGCTGCATGCCTTGGGCAGGTCCACATTTAGTCACGCCTTCCTTCTCAGGAGGCAGATCCTCAGAGAAATGCCCCCGGCTCCGCCCAGACTGGGTGTACAGGAGACCCCAGCATCCGCCTGGAGCCACTTCCTCACTTCTTCCTGGGTCCCCCGTCATCACACCCTTCAAACCCATTCCTGGGGTTTCCTGGAAGATCACTGGCTCAGGGTATCTCACATGACCTGGCAGAGAGAAACCAACACCCAGGATGGGGAGAGCCCCTCAACTTGGTATCAAAGACAAAGCCTACTGTCATCTTTCTTACTCATGTGGAATCAACCTCCAGGTCCATCTTCATGGTACCTTGGAAGCCGATTCTGAGTTAGAGATCCCTGTGTTGTTGCTGTTGTTTCTTTTCCGTGACTCAATTTATTAACAGCAGCAAACACTTCTACTTTTAGAAGAACGGCATGGGCTCCCTTATCCAGCAGGCACCAGCGCCTCCTGACATCTGTCTGTTTCTATTGCTTCAGACATTAAGTCTGAAGAGCCACCAATCTTCTCAGAGACTTAAATAAACTTCTGAAGCCAGAGGAGTAACTGTCTTTATAACTGACATTAAAAAGTGGCATGAACTAGGATGACGGATGGTTGCTGAGCACATCTGCCACTGTGCACTGCCTTAAACTTAAGAATAATCAAGGGCGAGGGGGAAGAAAAGGTTTATTGGCCAATCTGGAAATCTAGGGAATAATTAAATACTGTACTTCATAAATAAAAATAGAATTAAAAACACTCCTTATTCAATTATTTAGAAACACAGATCTGCACATGCAGACATTCATCACAAAAATGGAAGATATTTCACTTTCTGTGAGGTTCACCTGCTTGTCTCAAAAGCGGACCAACTAATGGTTTCCTCGTTAGACTTCCTGTAATGATTAGGTGCTATTTATGTGACCTGCTCTGAATGAGCTCAAAGCACTAGGTGTTCTGAAAACACCTAGCATAAGCCTTTTCACTCCCTGTGCAAGCTATTTAACGAAGCCCTGTGTTGAACCTTTTAGTCACGGAAAGCACAACTGGCTAAACGGGGAAAGGGCCCCGGGGGAGGAGCCCGCACAGGAAGACCAGCCCCCAGCACGGAGGCCCTGGGGTCGCAATCCAGGAGGAGAGACGGAGAGTGCGGCCGGCAGGCCTTGAGGAACAAGTGTCGTCTTTGTCCTAAGAGCACGGGGAGCTGTCAACAGGTGTCACACAAGGAGTGCAGGGCAGGACTGGCCCTTCTGGTGGCTCTCGCCAGCTGCTGGGACTTGGCAAGGCTGCCCGTGGCTGGTCAGGAAGCTTCCAACAAGATCCTGTCTTCGATCTTCAGTAACAAAACTCAACAGTCTCATTGAAGCCATTATACATCCCTATTAAATATACGTGTTAACCATTACAATTGATAAATTTAATACATTTGGCATGTTTGAAAATCAGCCAATTGAATCGTTTGTCTGACTTTCAATCAATCACGTGCATCGAATCTAGCTGACCAATGACGCTGGCTAACTCTCACAGAATGATCTGGAAACATCCATGCAATGTCACTCTTATGGATTTACCAGGACAGGCACTCTAAGCTTTTCCCATGGACAATTTCATCAGCTACTCAGGCCTGCCACGGAACTCTAGCTTCTTACCCACAAGGCAAAGCCCTTAGAAAGAATCCAGGCACTCCAGCAGCTCCACGTCGGGTAACCGCGCTTTTTCCAAATCCATGCCAGAAATCTAACATTCCTAACACCTGTACAGGACTGTGCGTTTCCTCCTTGCCGGTGGTGCTGAACTGAGGAAAGTTAACTTGTGGAAGAGACCTGTCCCTGACGAAGGGGGATAAGAGAGCAGAGCCCCACTTTCCCACTGAAGTCCCCCAAAGAGGTGGTCCTTCCTTTCAGTTTCAAGGCTCTGTTCTGAGTTTTGGTATCTTCCTTTGCCCTTTGAATATGATCAGCGGGAACAGTTGTCACATGTACAACCACCTGTTTGCATTCATAGATTTACGTTTTTAAAAAGAAATTCTGAAATTCGAGAACACACAGATGTCCTCTGAGAGGTGTCCAAATTAGGTGAGGATTTAGATTTGTAGAAAAAGAAAGTCGATCTATCTCACATACAGGTTCCAACAAATTTCCCCGTGGCCTGAGACCCCAATAAGCTAGGATGGCTCCCCTATATCTCTATCTATCCCCAGTACAAGTGGAGCTAATGAATATTTCAAATTTCCCCATCAGCCGGTCCAAAGCCAGAATCTTCGGGAGTTTACACTTTCTTGCAGTGGCTGATTTATGCACCAACACCCTTCAACCCACAAATACAACAATAAAAATGCAGAGGAGGGGCAGAAATTTGCAAGCACACTTTTCTCTTCCACACTAGGTGAAGTGGTTTAGATAGCTGTCACTGACACCAAGGGGTTTATTAATAGGCAAAAATTAATTGTATGTAGACTGAATTAATGAGATGGAAAAACACGCACATTTCAGCTAATACTGAGGGGACGGCCTCTGCCGAGGCATCTGTAATGAAGTGGCTGGGCCATGGGACAAGGCGCAGAGCAGCTACCAGCAAGTGGGGTCCTTTTGTGATCATGGGGGTGGAGGTATTGTTAAAAAAATACACTGTGAAATGTAAACATCAGGCAACTGTTTTGAGCACAAAGTTGACCCCCGACGCGTATTCTGCAGACTGCCATCTACAGATTTATAAATAAATGATTAGATGTAAAACCTCTGGAGGATTTTCCTTTTCCACAGCAATTACAGGAGCGGATTATTACCATTCGAGCGGGGTTTCAGTGAACGTTCCCTGACTGGCAGGAATCATTCACTGCTGTCCCACGCCTAAGTCACCATGACAGGAGATCCAATGTCAGTGTGTACCGCGAACACTTTCACAAGCCACGTCCGTGTGCACGGAACGAACACGTTCTTGAGTTAAAATACATTACTGTCCATAACGGACTGAATTAAGAAAGTCTGAACTTTCAAATGTGACCAGTGTCAGGGAGAAGTTTTCCGTATTTCATATCTGCGCTTTGTTAAAAGTCCTCGTGTGTGTGGGAGCCTAATACTCGCTTGGACATTTTCTGTTTGTTCTGGACCCGTCTTCTAAGGCATTAAAAATTAAAACACAAGGTAATGAGGCTAATCTGAAGAATCAGATGAGCAGCATTTTTCTAGCCTAAGAGTTTCTTTCTTCTCTAAATCATTTTTAGCTTTGGGACCTACTTTCATTCCAAGAATGGCTCTGTCCCCCCAACACCTACACAGGAAAACTCTCGTTTCTGAGATTCACTGCAGCAAAGCGAACACCATTCCCAACGCTCTAGCCCAACTTCTCTTTTAAAAACTGGTATGTAGTAGGAACAGCTTAAAATAAAATTATCTTGAAATAATCTGAGATTCACAAGGAATTGCCAAGGTGGCGAAGAGAGTTCCCAAGTACCCTTCACTCAGCTTTCCTCACTGACACCTGCAAGAAATCATAGTATGTTGTCAAAACCAGGAAGTTGATGTGGGCGCAACACTGGTGACTAAACTACATATCTTGTTTGGATGTCGCTAGCTTTCCCTTGTTTCATAAATTTAAATTTTTATCTTTTAGGGAGTTTTAAAATGGTTTTTTATGTTTCTTTAATGCAATTTTATTACATGTTTGGACTCACATACCCACAACCCCAAGGAGGACACTGCACCGTTCTGTCACGCATGCCACGCCCCCACTGCTGCCTACGGTCACACCTCCCCCGAGTCCTGGTCCTGGACAACCACAGGCCTGCTCTCAGTGTCAGGGCAAGCCTGTCATTTCAAGCGTGTTACAGAGACAAAATCACAATTTTGGGGGCTGGCTTTCTTTACTCAGCATAAGGCCCTTGGGGGCATCCACGGTGTGTCGTGTGTCCAACTTATTGCTTTCATTGGTAAGTGCCCACTGTGTGGGTGGGCCCAGTTTATTTCTTCATTCACCTTTGAAAAAACACTGAGTTGTTCCCAATTTGGGGCCATTACAGATAAAGCTACTATGAACGTTTGTGTGCAGATTTTGTGTGGACATAAATTTTCATTTCTCTAGGGTATACGACCAGGAGTGCGACTGCTGGGCCACGTGGAGACTGTGCGCTCGACTTCGTAAGGAACCGCCATGCTGTTTGCCAGGGTGGCTGCAGGTGTGCGGCGGTCTCTCACTGACTTTAACCTGCATCTCCCTATTGTCTAAAGAGCATCTTTTCGTGTGCTTATTGCCAAACTCATATCCTTCTCGGTGAAGTGTCTTGCCCATCTTCTAACTGGAATGTTTATTTTCTTTTTGCTGAGTTTAGAGAGTTCTTTATATGTTCTGAATAGTAGACTTTTGTCACATTCTCTTCTCACGGGGTCTCTTGCAGTGCAAATGTTTAAGAACAGAATTTTAAAAAGGAATACGGATTTCTGATCTTTCTGGAATTCCTATTCTGACAAGTTTTCAAGATGGGCAGCATCTCTTGAACAGTCACCGTGCAGTCTGTCGGCACCCACTGTCAGAGGCCCCGGGAACCCCTCCCCACAGGCAGGCCCACCTCTGGGGGTGGGTGATGCAGCACGCTTCCCACGCACACTGGGGAAAACTCCATTTAAGTAAGAAATGTTCCCTGCATCATCATGGTATTTGAAATATAATTCACATTACCAGCTCAAATAAATATTTAAGATGTCACGGTTGGGCAAATGTATGAAGTAAATACTAACATGCACATGGAGTGGGCGAGGAACTGTGGACACAGCTGGAGACCCGGCCTGATAAAAACACGGCCTTCGTGGTGCTCACTGTCTAGTGCAGGAGACAGACGGACACAGATGAAGATCCAGTGCTAGGTCACGACCCAGGAAGCACTGGTAGGGGGACCATTTTCAATGGAAATACAGGATGAAGCTCCCATGTCCTCCTAAGTACCAAGCAGATCCCAATACCAACCGGTAACCAGTGATCTGTTGACAGTCCCTCAGGAGGCATGTGTAAAGTGTGGGACATGTGTGGTCCCTGAGGAAACAAGTGTCCCAGCGTGGCAGGGGACTAGGTGCACAGGGTCGCAGAGGCGGCTAAGGTCAGGGAGGGTGTCAGAGAAGATGCGCAAGGACATCCTTGATCGAGGGATCGAGAGCTCGGGGTGGAGAAGAAGTGGGCAGAGCTCCAGATCCTGGGAAGGGAAGAAAGAGCACGTGCCATGTTCCAGGACAGGGCATTTGCTGTCTGGGTGCAGACCACAGCCTGAGACAGACTTGAGGAGAGGGGCCTGCCCTGGAGGGCTGGCGTCTGTGGGCAAAAGGCCCCTAACTATGCCAAGGAGTTGGGAATTTCCCCTGGAGGCGTATGAAAAAATTAAGAATAAGCCAAGAAAAATTCAACGGTCCAAACAACCAGAACAAACAGGCCTTCCTGGCCAAGGCAGGCCCCGAGTGGAAGACGCCTGTCACAGGCCAGGCCCTGGAGCTGACTCTTAAAGGGGAAATGTCTGCGCAGCTCGGAAAAGCCACATCCTTAGCCAAGTTCCCCAAGCAAACGTCTCTCACTTTGAAAGAAAATCTCCTGGCGTCCCCAGGGTAACAGGCCACAACACACAGAAGCCACCAAGAAAAGGACAAGGAGAATCCTACTGTCTGGAACCTGGGCCCAGTAGCAGAAGAGCACTCTCAGTGCAGCTGTGAGCCATCGCTCGGAAAGGGCAGGGTGACCCCAGACAGTCTCCAGTCCCTGGGACGGAAGTCAACACAGCCCTGGGGACCAGAAGGTATCTCAGCCCTGGAGCTCCGCCTGGGAGAAACGGGTCCCCAGACACACCTCTGAGAGTCCTTATCTGCAACATCGAGGCAGCCAAGAGGGGGGAACACTTTCGGAGGAAGGAAAGAGTGGGGAGAAGGGGCTCCTGGGACACAGGTATGTGAACCCACCTTCCCCCGGCACCGGGAGGTCTCAACGCCGATATGTCTCTGAATGCAGAGGGTTCTCCTTCCATCAGCACCTGCAAACTCCCGTGGCCCCGGAGAGGCGGCTTCATTATAACACAACCACGCTCTGCTACTGGCCCCCCAAACCACGCCCGGGAAAGGAAATCGGAACTCAGGCCGGCCCACGTGCCAGTGGCTTTTAAATCGTTTGTCTCGGCTTTCCTCAGCTTGTATGATTCGCGACTTTTAATGAAAATTCTCAGAAAGTCTACAAGTCATAGCGCCAGTTAGAAAGCCCTACTGCTTGCACAACAAGAGCATGTAATCGCTGTCACAAATCGATAGGATGTGAATGAGAAAAGTGCACGGGGTCTGCCACTGAGCCCCAGCCTGCAGCTCCGGCCACCTTCCTCTCTAAGGCAAAGACACGTCCCAGCCTTGTACGTGGAAACTACAGGATCAGAATGGCATAATGGAGGTGATATGATCTGTTCACTTATAGTAATTCCAGAAAAATTACTTTTAATCTTGTGACATTTTCATATTCCCAGGAAGTACGTAGGAGTGCCTTCTGTAACTATAAGAGTGGCATGCTGTGTGGTAAACACAGCACTGATGGTAACCTGCAGAGGAAGGCATTAGTTTTGTACCCGGCTGTTTCTCCTGTTTCACTGACATCGGGCCAAGGACGGATATGCACCTACGAGGAGATAACCCCTTTCCTTTGAGGAGGGAAGTCGGGGCTGGATTCGCTTACTGACCACGTTAAGATCCACCACAGCATGTCCCAGCTTCAAAGGCCCAGAAGCGCACCCTGTACCACACTCAGGACGTTCAACGTTCACGGGGCTGTACTCTTCACAGAAACATTTTATAACTATTTCATTTTTCCTTAATTACACATTTCCACTGAACTATACCAGCATTTCTCAAGCTGTGTTCCGCAGGTCCCCCGGAGTCACACAGGCTGCTCGGGAAGAAGAAAAGCGCCCCTTGGTTAAACATACTGGGAAACGCCGCACACCCCTTACCTGCAGGCCAGCACACTTGGGCCTAAGAAGTCTCGCAGTACAGGAGCACCTCCAGCTTGGTCCAACCCACCTTTCCCCACATCTTTGTTTCTAGAACCCACAAGGTATACAAGAACGTCATAAAGTTTGGGAAACAGACACATCATGGTGTGAAATTTAATCAAATTAGTTTCCTACAAAACATATTGATCTGAACTGCTGCTTATCTGTGAGAGCTTAAAATAAAATCTTATAATCTTACGAATAACACTTCCTTTATACTAAGAATGTAACGCTTCTCTTTAAGGTGACTTTAAATAGTGAGTTACGGCTTAGAATCACACGCCTTGAACTGGGTCTACACATAATGCGCACACACAGCTGACTCAACTAATATATGTTACCCCACAGGTGTCATTAAAATGTTATGGAGTGGCTATCACCCCAAGACAGAGGGCTTGATTATGTTTTTTTTTTTACAGAGTTTAGGGTTCAAGATAAATACCTTCCAGTGTGTCTCCTGGTCCTCCACTGAAAGATGAATTTTTCCAGAGAGATGCTCGATTGGCTAAAAGTCTTTCCCTCGGGCCTGAGGGGCCTGGAGGTGACACTCACCGTCCTCCAGGCCCCACACGCCCAGGGCAGCATCACAGCCCAGCGCTGGCAGCCCCTCTGCGTCACAGCTACGAAGCCCCCCACTGGGTCCCGCCTAGCAAAGGAAGCTGGGCCAGGCCCACACATCATTCGAGAAGCACGCTCTCAGCATCCTGGCCAGGCTCACTCGTCTGCAGGACCAGGAGTAATGGCCAAGGCTCAGGGTAGGGAGGCTGGGGTGCGGGCCTTGCCCTGAGCGGTCCTGAGCCATCCAGGTCTCTAAACCGGTGACCGACCCTTCCTCCCCGACTCAGAGAGAAATCTGGGGTTCCCCCCTCAGAGGCTGCTGGCACGCCTCCTTTCTCCAGCCTCCCTTTTTCATTTCATGCCGGCCTCCCGGAGAGGCCATTCCCTGACAATAATGGAGGGGGATGCAGGCAGCCTCCGCAGTGACCGGGCTTGGTATTCACGACCTGTCAGGGGAACTTTATGACCTCACAGCCAGTTGCTGTAATTCCAATAATGACCTGCAGACACCAAAAGAATCTAAATTTATCGCCGTTCCTCTTACTGCCACTACCAGCCTTGTCTGTGAGCAGAAGGGCTCTTGCTGCCAGTGGCAATCAAGGTGCCCAGGAACCTGGAGCCCCAGACCCACCCAGCCTGACACCACTGGCCCCAGCCGTGGCCGCATGGCCTGCTCTTCCCCCGCCCGGCCCACGCCCCTCGCTGGCCCAGGTCACCAGCCCTGGGGACTGAGGCTCCCTGCCGCTGTCTCCCAGCAGACAAGCACTGTGGCCCATGAGCCTGGCGGTGTGACGTTCACAGGTGCACGTTGGGCAAGGAAAAGCCACTTAATGATGCCCGAGCAGGGACCATCCTGTGAAGACTGCCCATCAGGTGGGGGCACGGGGAGGAGCACGGCAGCTCACAGACAGATGAGGGGGGAAGACAAGGCCTTGATTTCAGTTTACGCGTGACTTCCTTTACTTGCCACCAGATCTGGCAATCGCTCAGGGAGCGGGAGAGCTCACTATGGCTCCCCTCTCAGGAGAACAAGGAGACGATGCCTGTCTGAAAGCCTGAGGCTGGCTGTTCCCTACGGTGTACAGGTTAACAAACAAGTTAGGGATCTGCTGACTCAAGGTAGCGTTGCAAACCAGGAAAACGTACCACGGTTATTAGCACAGGGCAACTCAGGTCAGTCCAGAGAGAAGATGATATTACATAAAATAGCTACAAGTCATATAAAGAATAGAAAATAAATATAAACCACAGGACAAAAACCGTAAAGCAAATAAAGCTAAAAATGAAAATATGCACATCAAAACTGCTTTTAAAAAATACATGTATGGGCTTCCCTGGTGGCACAGTGGTTGAGAGTCCGCCTGCCGATGCAGGGGACGCGGGTTCGTGCCCCGGTCCGGGAAGATCCCACATGCCGTGGAGCGGCTGGGCCCGTGAGCCATGGCCGCTGGGCCTGCGCGTCCGGAGCCTGTGCTCCGCAATGGGAGAGGCCACAACAGTGAGAGGCCCGCATACCGCAAAAAAAAAAAAAAAAATACATGTACGGGCTGCCCTGGTGGTGCAGCGGTTGAGAGTCCGCCTGCCGGTCCGGGAAGATCCCACGTGCCGCGGAGCGGCTGGGCCCGTGAGCCACGGCCGCTGAGCCTGCGCGTCCGGAGCCTGTGCTCCGCAACGGGAGAGGCCACAACAGTGAGAGACCCGCGTAGCGCAACAAAACAAAACAAAACAAAAAAACATGTATTTCATGTAAATAACCTCTCAGGGAACTTGGGCACAGGGTCTGTTGTTTCCCTGCACCATCTGGGATGCCTCATATCACAGCCAAGGCTGCAGAGTCAGCAAGTCTGTTTTCAGATGGTCCTCACTCACCCACTGACAATGGGAACTGGTCTGGTATCCCTACTTACCCACTGGGGAAATGGCCACTGGTATTTGGGAGACTTACTGAAATAAAGACTTTGAAGTCTCCAATTAATAACTGTTTTTCAATTTCTTTTCCAAAAGAAAAAAATACTCTTGGTGCCCAGTATCTGTAATTTACTCTGCTCTATGCTGTATAGAATGCGTTCTCTGTGCCTAAAAAGTATATGAGATCATTTTACTTCCGTAATCTTAATTTAATGTATGCATCTGCTTGCATATTTACCAAGAAATTCCCAGTGAGAGAGAAAATTTCATTTCCCCATGTGCTGCTTCTGCAGAACAGTCAGCCTTAATGTTTTCTTTTATTTAAAAGAATCAATTTATCAATTTAAAATTGATTATAATTATCAAATGGTTATTACCTATTAATTAGAACCCAACTCCAGCTACAGACTCTATGCCCAGCCTCATGTGGCCCAAACCCTCACAAAGCTATCTTCCTGGTGATTCTGGTCACTTCCACACTAATCACCATGGGGCATGTGCTGAAGAAACACACTTTCAGAGAAGAACACTGTCTAATGAGCACAACTTAGGCACCAAGTCCAGCCATGTCTGCTCTTCTCTTTCCTAAGACTCTTTCTGCCTTCCCTGCCGAGGGCCTGCCCTGTCTCGGCTCTCATCCAGGGGACGGAGGCTTTGCCCTGGTCTTCCCCTCTGGGTCTGGGGCTGCTGTGACTGGGATCCGTCCATGCAGGTGGTAAGACGCACCCCTGCTGAGTCAATGGGGGCTCTCGTGTGTGCCTGGCAGCAGTGACACAGCACTCAACCTGGACGTCGCCCCTCAGGGGCTACAGTGGACAGCTGCCCACCCTTTAAATCCTGGCATGCAATGAAGGCACTGACACCAAGTTTTGATTTGAGGGCAGAGCATCTGATGGCTGTGGCTGTGAGGAGGGCGGTGCCAGCTGACAGCGAGAAATGAGTTCGGGCGCCCCCGTCCCACCAACTCTCCCGCCAGCCTCTGATACCACTGCCTACTCCCCAGGGAGACCTATCCCTCTTTAACGTTGGCCTCTCTTCTCCCTCTGTGCTCTTGTCCTAGTTTATCACCAGTGTCCACGGCTCACATCACCAGTTATAATGTGGATTACTCTCAATTCAGGTCTCCAGCCTATACTTCTCCACTGATTTCATCGTATGCCTGTCAGGCTTCCATAGCCATTAGGAAGAGCATGCCAATGCTGAAGTTATCCTTCCCTCCACACCCCAGCCTCCTGCTCCAGTTCCTGTTCTGATGAGTGCCTCCTCTGCTGCTACCAGTTACACACACCAGGAACGCAGGACTCACTGCTGCCTTCTCCGTCTGTTGCCCCTATGTAATCACAGGGTGCTCTTGTTCTTAATTCCCAACTTACTCTCCAACCTTACTCTCCACTTCTGGACCCAGCTCCTGTCATTGCTCTACTAGTCCAAACACCTCTCATCTCTTGCCTGGACCACTATGGTGGGGTAGTAACTGGCTTGCTCAACATCTCCAAATCCACACTACAACCAGGGTGATGACTAAAAACAAAACTATCCAAACTAAAAACTACACCAGAGGGATTCAACAATAGACTGGATGAAGCAGAAGAATCAGTCAACCTGAAGACAAGACAGTGAAACTCACGCCATCAGAAGAGCAAAAAGAATGAAAAAATTGTGAAGACGGCTTAAGGGAATATGAAGCAATATCAAATGGCCTAACAGTCACATCATAGGGCTCCCAGAAGGAGAAGAGATACAGAAAGGGGCAGAAATCTTACTTGAAGAAATAATGGCTGAGAATTTCCCTAACCTAGGGAAGGAAACACACAGTAAGATCCAGAGAGCCCAGAGAACTCCAAATAAGAGGAACCCAAACAGACCCACACCAAGACACATTACAATTAAAATGTCAAAAGTTAAAGACAAGGGGAAAAAGCAGCAAGAAAGAAACAACTAGATATGTACGAGAGAACCCTTATAAGACTATGAGCAGATTCTTAGCAGAAACTTTGCAGTCCAGAAGTAGGATATATTCAAAGTGCTGCAAGTAAAAAACTTCCAACCAAGAATTCTCTACCCATCAAGATTATCATTCAGAACTGAAGGGGAGATTAAGAGTTTCCCAGAAAAGAAAAAGGTAAAGGAGTTCATCATCACTAAACTGGCCTTATAAGAAAGGTTAAAGGGACTTCTTTAAGCTGAAAAGAAGGGGCGCTAAATGGTAACAAGAATACATATGAAGAAACGCATCTCACTGAAAACGTAAAGTTATACTAAAGGTAGTGAATTAATCACTTGTAAAGCTAATATGAAGGTTAAAACACAAAAGTAGTAAAAATAACTATTCAAGTAATTAGTTAAGGGATACGTAAGATAAAAAGATGTAAAATGTGACATCAAAAACATAAAAAATGGAGGAGGCAAAGAGTAATATATGTTGAGCTTTCCACTGTGATCAAACTTAAACTGTTATTAATTTAAAAGAGACTGTTACAGACATAAGTTGTTATATGTAATCCTCATGGTAACCGAAAAGCAAAACCTATAGAAAATACACAAAAGATAAAGAGAAAGAAATATAAGCATACCACCAAAGAGAGTCATCAAACCACAAAGGAAGAGAGCAAGAGTAGAAGAGACGAACAGAGGGGGACTACAAAAACAGTGAGAAAAAAATGAACAAAATGGCAATAAGCACCTACCTATCAATAATGACTTTATATGTAAATATACTAAATGCTCTACTCAAAAGACACAGAGTGGCCAAATGGATTAAAAAAAAAAAAACACGACCCATCTATATGCTGCCTATAAGAGACTCATTTTAGATGTAAGGACACACACAGACTGAAAGTGAAGGAATGGAAAAAGATATTCCATGCAATGAAAACCAAAAGAAAGCTGGAGTAGCTATACTTATATCAGACAAAATAGACTTTAAAACAAAGACTGTAATAAGAGCCAAAGAAAGGCATTACATAATGATAGAGTGGCCCATTTCAGAAGATATAACATTTGTAAGTATTTATGCCTCCAACATAGGGGCATCCAAATTTATAAAGCAAGTATTAATAGACCTAAAGAGGGAAACAAGAGAGCAATATAATAACAGTAGTGGGATTTTAACACCCCCCACTTATATCGATGAGTAGGTCATCCAGACAGAAAATCTACACGGAAACATCAGCCTTAAATGATACGTTAGACCAGATGGACTTAACAGACATTTACGAACGTTCCATTCCAAAGCAACCGAAAACACATTCTTCTCAAGTAGACATGGGACATTTTCCAAGACAGATCATATGTTAAGCCACAAAATAACTCTTAATTTAAGAGGACTGAAATCATGTCAAACATATTTTCTGACCACAGTGGTCTAAAACTAGAAATTAATTACATGAAGAAAGCTGGAAAACCCACAAATATGTGGAAATTAAACAAGCTACTGAACAACCAATAAGTCAAAGGAGAAATCAAAAGAGGAATAAATAAAATCTTGAGACATATGAAGATTTAACATACTAAAACTTATGGGATGCAGCAAAAGCAATTCTATGAGGGAAGTTCATAGGGATAAATGCCTACCTCATGAAACAAGAAAAATCTGAAACAACCTAACTTCACATTTCAAGGAACTAGAAAAAGAAGAATAAAGCAGCCCAAAGTTAGTAGAAGGATGGAAATAAGTATTAGAGCAGAAATAAATGAAATAGAGACTAAAAAGGCAATAGAAAAGGTAAATGAAACTAACAGCTGGTTCTCTGAAGAAACAAAACTGACAAACCCTTAGCTAGACTCACCAAGAAAAAAAGAGAGAACTAAATACATAAAATCAGAAATGAAAGAGGAGATACTACAACTGATACCACAGAAATACAAAGCATCACAAGAGACTACTATGAACAATTATAAGCCAACAAACTGGACAACCTAGAGGAAATGGATAAATTCCTAAAAACGTACAACCTACCAATACTGATGCAGGATGAAATAGAAAATCTGAACAAACCAATTACCAGTACGAAAATGAATCAGTAATCAAAAACCACCCAACAAACAGAAGCGCAGGACCTGAGGGCTTCACTGGAGAATTCTACCGAACATTCAAAGAAGAATATAAATGCTTCTCAAACTCTTCCAAAAAACAGAAGAGAAGGGAACTTGTCCAAACTCATCTTGTGAGGGCAGCGTTACCCTGATAACAAAACCAAACAAGGATACCACAAGAAAAGAAAACTACAGGCAAATATCCCTAATGAACGTGGATGCAAAAGTCCTCAACAAAATGTCAGCAAACTGAATTCAACAATACAGTAAAAGGATCATACACTATGATCAAGTGGGATTTATTCCAAGGATGCAAGCATCACTGGACATTTACAAATCAACGTAACACACTACGTTAATAAACGGAAGGATAAAGATCACATGATCATCTCAACGGATGCGGAAAAAGCATATGACAAAATTCAATACCCATTTATGATAAAAACTCTCAACAAAGTGGGTACGGACAGAATGTACCTTTACATAATACAGGCCATATATGATGAGCCCATAGCTAACATCATATACGTGAAAAGGTGAAAAGGCTTTTTCTCTAAGATCAGCAACAAGACAAGGATGCTCTCTAACCACTTTTATTCAACATAGTATTGGAAGTCCTAGCCAGAGAAATTAGGCAAGATAAGAAAATAAAAGACATCCAAGTTGGAAAGGAAGAAGTAAAACTGTCACTATCTACAAATGAAATAATATTATATATAAAAGCTTAAAGGCTCCATCAAAGAAACTGTTGGAACAAATAAATTCAGTTAAGGTGCAGGATACAAAAGCAACACACAAAAATCTGTTGCATTTCTACATACTAACAGTGAACTATAAGGAAGAGAAATTAAGGAAATAATCCTATTTACAATTGTGTCAAGATAATAAAATATCTAGGAATAAATTTAACCGAGGAAATAAAAGATCAATACATTAAAAAAACTACAAGACATTAAAAGAAAGAAATTGAAAAAGACACAAATAAATGGAAAGATTTTCTATGCTTACAGATTAGAAGAATTAATATTGTTAAAATGTCCATACTACCTAAAGCAATATACGAATTCAATGCAATCCCTATGAAACTTCCAATGGCATTTTTAACAGATATAGAACAAACAATCCTAAAATTTGTATAGAATCATAAAAGACCCTGAATAGCCAAAACAATCTTGAGGAAGAAGAACAGAGCTGGAGGCATCATGCTCCTTGATTTCAAACTATATTCCGAAGCTACAGTCATCAAAACATTATGATATTAGCATTAAAAACAAACAGAGAGATCAATGGAACAGCATAGAGAGCCCAGAAATAAACCCACGCATATTATGGTCAATGAATTTATAACAAAGGAGTCAATAATATACAATGGGGAAAGGCCGGTGTCTTCAATTAATTGTGTTTGGAAAACTGGACAGCCACACACGAAAGAACGGAACACTATATTTACACCATATACAGAAATTAACTCAAAATGGCTTAATGACTTCAATGTAAAATTTGAAATCATAAAACTTCTAGAAGAAAAAAAATAGGTGAGCTCCTTGACATTGGTCTTGGTGATTATTTTTTTGATTCTAACACCAGAAGCCAAAGGAATAAAACACACAAGTGGGACTACATCAAACTAAAAAGCTTCTGTACACCAAAGGAAACCATCAAAAGATGAAAAGGCAACCTACTGAGTGAAAGAAAATATTTGCAAATCATCTATCTCAGTGGTCCCCAACCTTTCTGGCACCAGGGACTGGTTTCGTGGAAGACAATTTTTCCATGGACCAGGGAGGTGGGGGATGGTTTTGGGATGATTCAAGTGCATTACATTTATTGTGCACTTTATTTCTATTATTATTACGTTGTAATATATAACGAAATAATTATACAACTCACCATAATGCGGAATCAGTGGGAGCCCTGAACTTGTTATCCTGCAACTAGAGGGTCCCATCTGGGGGTGATGGGAGACAGTGACACCCGAAGTGTGTTGCTTAAGTCCAGTCTACTCCGCAATCTCATTTCGGTTGCTGTCACTGCAGAAAACCCTGCTTCACAAAGACAGCATGTTGGAAATGGAAGCAGGTTTTTCAGTGCTTTTGGGGCACCCTCAGGATATTCCACCTTGACTTCAGTACAGAACGTATGGAGATGTGAAGTTGTCTCAAAGATAATTTTAAGGCCGCCGTCGTTTGCGACCTCAAGCACTTGATCCTCTTCTGGCACAGACAAAGTCGATTCCCCTGGCTTATTCACAAATGGGTCACGGATCCATTCCTTCCCAGTTCAGGGGTCTTTTGTGGTTGGGAAGTTGAAAGTTGAGATAGGTGATCATGCACCAGATGGGAGAAAGAAGGGCCCGGCTCAGTCTCTTCCAAAATCTCTGCTCATGTTTGAAACATGTCAAAAATCCCAATGTTCACTCGTCGCCCCCATAATTCCAGTTTGGCTTTGAATGCAGCCACTCTATCTGCAGACTTGAACACAAGTTGTCGTCCTCCCCTGAAGTGACAGACTGATGTTGTTGAGCAGACCGAATATGTCACACAAGTGAGCAAGTTTTGCGACCCATTCTGTGTCACTGAAATGTGCTGCCAGTGGTGACTGTTTTTCTAAAAGAAATCTCTGGGGAGCGGCTCTCAAAACTCAGAAACTCTGGCCAGTGATCTCCCTTTAGAAAGCCATCTCACTTCTGTGTATAAGAGAAGATGTGCGTGCTCTGCGTCCATGTCCTCACAGAGCTGCACAAATGGACGTGAGTTAAGGGCATGTACTTCAGTGTGGTTGATAATTTTAATCACATCCTGCAAAACGCTGTTAAGTTCAGGTGACATTTTCTGGCTAGCCAGCATTTCTCTACGGATGACACAGTGCGTAGACTCACATTCAGAAGTGACCTCTTTGACCCGAGTAGTGAAACGAGAAAGCTGTCCAGTCACGGCAGCCGTTCTGTCCGTGCACATATCAACACAAAATGACCAACTCAGTTTTCCTGATGTGTAATCATTCAAAGCCTTGAATAGTTCTGCAGCTGTGGTGCTGGCTGGCAACAACGGTGCACAAAACATATCCTCGTGTACATCCTCTTGAAAAAATACATAGCATAAAAACAAGCGTTGTTGCCTTGCTGTCAACACTGGTAGACTCGTCAACCTGGACTGCGTACCACGGTGACTCATTAATTCTCTCTAACAATTGTGCCTCAATATTCTCTGCTATTTCATCAATTCACCTAGTTATGGCGCTAGCCGAAAGAGGAGTGCGTGCCACCTTTTAAACTGCAGCCTCTCCTGAAAGTTCACGACAAATGTCCTTAGCAGCAGGCAGGATCGACTCTGCACCAACAGTAAAGGGCTTCTTAGCTTTAGCAATGCGGTTAGCCACTAAGAAGGATGCTCTCAGTACAGACACATTTGATGAAGTGGTGGCCTTCAGTAACTGCTCTGTTCTTCGTGTTCACTTTTTTTTCTTTTGAAAAACCCCAAAGGCTTGTCTTTTAATGCAGGGTGCTTGGTCTCCATGTGGTGAAGCCGTTTTGAAGGTTTCATGGCTTCCTTGGATAGCCAGTCGCCACATGTTATTCAAAGTGGGCTTGGAGAATGTGAATCACCTGTTGCAAATGAACCCGTAATTTAAGTAGGCCTCTTTGTATTTTCTTTTCAATGCAGCTTTCTTTTTGTTGGCAGCCTTAGAGTCTTCTGCTGTCTCATCGTTGGGTCTTTCCCCCTTTTCAAAGAAGCTCCCCAGCAACATTTGTGTTTTTACTCATTTTGGCTAGGGTTAGCTTGTGGGCTTACCAAAACTGTGACTGAGACAAGTGCGCAGTGTGGGGAAGAGGCACAGATGGAAGTGGTAAATAAAATAATGGGCGGGCCATGCGCGGACTAAAATAAGTGTCGGATTCTGACTTAAAGCCTGCCACCAGATGCAATGTACAACTGAAGCACATCAACTCACTTGCCACTATAAAGCCTGCCACCGGATGCAGCTTAACTGTCACTTGCCACTCACTGATAGGGTTTTGATATGAGTCTGCAAGCAGTTGATTTATTATGGTGTCTGTGCAGTCAAACCTCTCCGCTAATGATGATCTGTATTTTCAGCTGCTCCCCAGCGCTAGCATCACTGCCTCAGTTCCACCTCAGATCATCAGGCATTAGATTCTCATGAGGAGCGTGCAACCTAGATGCCTTGCACGTGCAGCTCACAGTAGTGTTTGAGCTCCTACTCCTATGAGAATCTACTGCTGCCGCTGATCTGACAAAAGGTGGAGCTCAGGAGGTAATGCAAGTGATGGGGAGCGGCTGTAAATACAGATGAAGCTTCGCTGGCTCACCCGCCGCCGTGCAGCCTGGCTCCTAACAGGCCACAGACAGGTTCTCGTTTGGGACCCTTGATATATGTGATAAGAGGCTAATATCCAAAATATATTAAGGAACTCATACAACTCAACAGCAAAAAAAAACACCCTCAAAAGGCAGAAGGGCTTCCCTGGTGGCGCAGTGGTTGAGAGTCCACCTGCCGATGCAGGGGACACAGGATCATGCCCCGGTCCGGGAAGATCCCACATGCCACGGAGCGGCTGGGCCCATGAGCCGTGGCCACTGGGCCTGCGCGTCCGGAACCTGTGCTCTGCAACGGGAGAGGCCACAACAGTGAGAGGCCCGCGTACTGCAAAAAAAAAAAAAAAACCCCAAAACAAACAAACAAACAAACAAAATGGGCAGAAGAGATGAGTAAACATTTTTCCAAAGAAGACATACAGATGGCCAACAGATACATGAAAAGGTGCTCAATGTCAGTAATCATCAGGGAAATGCAAATCAAAACCACAATGAGTATCACCTCACACCTGTCAGAAAGGCTCTTATCAAAAAGACAAGAAATAACAAATGTTGGTGAGGATGTGGAGAAAAGGAAATCCTCCTACACTGTTGGGGGGAATGTAAATTGGTGCAGCCACTATGGAGAACAGTATGGAGGTCCCTCAAAAAAATTAAAAATAGAACTACCATTATGATCCAGCAACTCCACTCCTGAGTATTTATCCCGAGAAAGCAAAAGCACTAACTTGAAAAGATATATGCACCCCCATGTTCATTGCAGCAATCATTTACAATAGCCAAGATAGCAACCTAAGTGCCCATCGACAGATGAATGGATAAAGAAAATGTGACACACATATGTATATACACACACACACATGTGCACGTGCATATATATGTATGTTTTTATATATATACATGTATATACACACACAATGAAATATTATTAAGCCATAAAAAGAACGAAATCTTACCACTTGGGACAACATGGACAGGCCTCAAGAGCATTATGCTAAGGTGAAGTAAGTCAGTCAGACAAAGAAATACCATATGGTCTCTCTTACATGTGCAATCTAAACATACATACATGTACACATAAAAACGAAGCTCAGACACAGAGAACAGACTGGTGGTTACCAGAGGCAGGGGGTGGGTGGAGGAAAAAGGATGAACTGCTCTTTTTCTTTTAACATCTGAATGTCTTGAAAGAAAAACCAAACCCCGCCGCTGTCACGGTGGCTTTGCTGCTCCCTCCAGACGGCTTCCTAACGTGCTCACAAATCTCGGAGTGAGCCGGCCCCTGCTGCCGCGGGCCCCTGTCTTGGCCCAGACCTGCTACTTGGCACAGAGAGCGCACCGGTCCCCATCTGTACCTTCCCGAGTGCGCAGGGATGGCACACACAGCCCTCTCTGCCTGGAGGGCTCTTGTACCCCCCTTCCCATTGCTCACATCTCGCTTGAAAGCTGCCTTCAAGGAAGCCTCCTCTGACCCATGTAAAAGGCCAGCCCCCGCTTTCATGCCCCCCCAGCACTTGGCCTCTTTCCTTGGCAGTCCTCCTCTCCACTCCAAACAAATAACTGCTTGCTCATTAGTTGTTGAACACCAGCCTCCTCCACTGGACTGTGGATTCCAGGAGGGCAAGGCGAACACGTCTTGATTTCTTATTTCTGTGTTCCCTGCACTGGTCTCAACATGTAATTTCTAAAGGGAAAACATGGCCGGTGGAAAGTCTGTGAACTGAGAAGGTTCAAGGACAAGGCCAAGAGTGCTAACACGGGGGCACCTCAGCTCCTTAACTCTCCCCGGCTAGTGTGAAGGAGATCAAAGCACGAAGATTCCCCAAGCTCCCTAGCGAGTCCTCTCACTTTTATTTTTCCTTTGGAAACTTTTCTCCTTTTTAGACTGCATTTCATTTTGGCAACTGGGTAACTCAGAGACCCACGTGAATTTCCATCATGGCCCTGGCTCCTGAAGATGAGCAAGGAGTCCACGTGGTGAAGGGCCTGAAAAGGTCAGACAGACCGAGCGATGAAGAGTCAAACCAAAGGAGGCCTGGGAGCCACTTACGGGTGGGAGAGGCTGTGAAGCCCGCAGATGCATGAAGCGAACAACTGCAGTCATGAGAGGTGTCCAGGTCCACGGCCAACACTTGTGCGCCAAAGTAACAAAGCTTCAAAGTCAGGTTCGTGTGGACTTTGTGGAATTACTAATCTTAGATTTGGAATTAAAAAAGCATTTGAGTGGTTACCAGCTTGGATGACTTTGGTCCCCAAAGCAATATGCATTAACAACATCCAGTGGTGTGAAAGAATTCTCCGTGTCTGAGTTTAGTTTAACAAAAATGAGAGCTGAGGCAACTTCGCATGTACTGGAGACAGTTCAATCAGAAGAGTTAGGGTACTGTCTTTCTACAACAGCCAAAACAAATGTTCTATGTATGGGTCTCAAGCATCTAAAGTTCAGTAAATCTTTCAAACCCAAACCGAGCAACCACACTGCTGCTTGAAGTCAATACTTTAAAATATTCAGCAAAAGAACTATAGATAAAGGCTGGGGTTTGGCAAAAACGTGTGACTATTTTTCTTCACAAAACTGCATCTAGATTTTAATATAACTCATATTTGGTAAACATATTTAAACATGCCTTAAATGCCATACGAAACCTATTCTGATACGGTTACAACTGGCACCTCAGAAACTTCGTATATCCCGTTAACCACCCCCTTCCCAGTAAGCTGAAATTACAAGGTGGCAATTTCTTCAACTAATATACCCAGGCCGAGAACCTGCAAGCCCCTGTATTGACATCAAGTCGATCTGGATGGACCCAGAGGGCTGGCCCTTGTCATCTCCCCTCGCCCTCTTGCTGGGAGAGGAAGCTGGATGCCACCGTGCAGGAGCAAGGGTGAGCGGTCACCAAGCCAAACCTCACATGACATGCAGCTCCCCTCTGATCATGTGAATCCCTAAGACTAGAAGGGGGTTCCTGCTGGAGGAAGAGGACGGCATCCGATGCATTTCTACATACAATTTTTCAAGTGCAATAACGTGGCAATAAATAAGACACATGAGGACACAGACAACAGGAACAAACCCCAGCAGAAATGAAGACCAGATCGGATCCAAGGATTCTGGAGGTTGGAACTATCTGATACGAACATAAAATAACGTGGTTTATTACATTCAAGTAGAATAAAAACCTAGATTACAAGTTAGGAAGAATTTCCAACTATCTGTAAAAAACTAGAATTGAAAAATAAGTCACAGAAACAATGTATTCTACGAATAGGTTTAAAACCAAATCCAACACAGTAGGAAAAAAGTTAGTGAACTGTTAGTTAGAGAGACAAGACAAAACACAGCATTTGCTAGTTTCTGCAGTTTAAACACACACTAGGGCTGATTTCAAAATGCCACTATAGTGGTAGAGTACCTCAGCAGCACACTGTTACAGGAATGAGCTCAAGGGTGCAGACCACAGTAAATTAGTGCATAACGGGAAGGGATGGGTTTTGAGCATGTTCCCTTTCTAAATGCGATGGATTTAACTGTAAATTCATACGATTTAATATTTAATAATGACTCTGCTTGACAACCGGTTCACAAAATTCTTGTAAATTAAAGAACTGGCTCTTATGAGCCATCTGAGCTGGTGTCAGCACACCACTGCTTAAAAGGTATTATTCAGGCAGAAGAAAAATTATCACAGAAACTAAGCTGGTGATACAGAAGGGATGAGAAGCAATAAAAATGGTAAAACTGCACGTAAATCAAAATGCGATATTGGTTGCATTTAAAAATATTTTGAGATCGGGTACACTGCGGTAAAATTTACATACAGTATAATCCACACCTTTTAAGTGCACATTCAATGAGTGCTGACATAGGGTCATCTAACTACCATAGCACTCAAGGTCCTGGTAGTTTGTGTCTTTCAGGAATTTGTCCATTTCATCTGAGTTATCTTTATTGCCATAAAACTGTTCATAACATTTCCTTATTATTTTTTAGTGTCTGTAGGATCTGTACTGATTTCCCCTTTCAGTACTGACATGGGTAATTTGCATTGCTCTCTCTCAGTCTGGTTAGCGTTTTATCATTTTTATTGATCTCTTCAAAAAACAAGCTTTTGGTTTCTTTGGTTTTCTCTCTCTCTCTCTTTTTTTTTTTCGTTTTCAATTTCATCAATTTCTGCTCTTTATTATGGCCTTTCTTCCACTTGCTTTGGGTTTAAATCTTCTCCTCTCTTTGTAGTTCCTTATGGGGAAAGCGAAATCAAGGGTTTATAAACTATGGCCATGGTGAGAATATTTTCCAAAAAGTTGAGGAAAACACTAATTCAGTACAACCTGAAGTGGCATCTGCTACGATGTAGTATAAGAGATGGTGATAAAAATGTGTAAAGCAGGAAGAGTCTTAGCTGGACGAACTGACAAAGCTTATTAAAACGTAAGGCATTTAAACCCTATGGCCATGCACTGTATTACCTGTTGTCAGGAACCGTGCAGGAAATACCTGGATCTACTACGTGTAAACGGAAACAGTGTAACAGCAGTTTACTCCATTTGCTCTCCTGTACTTAACCATCTCAGTTCTGCGAAATTCTGTCAGAAATAAAACTTGGATATCCTGAATTACTCTACCATGGAACATACTGATGGCCTTAGAAGCAGAAGTAATGTTTTACTGCAATTTTTATAGTTCAGAGTTGATATTGAAAAATTTCTCAATCAGAACTGCCTTCAACCACTATTATCAAAACTAAGTATCTTTGGAAATCAGCTTTTTTATGCAGACTTGATGTTTGTTAATAAATTCAACCTAAAATTACAAGGCAAAACACTTACATGCTTACGCTGCAAAGCTGCTTTGATGACAAGTTAACGTTCTGTGAATCATAAGAAATGTCAAGCAGCTTCACAAACTTCTCAAGATCTCCATTCCCACACACATTTGCAGTAGACATATTTTCTGAGCACAAACTGCTGTTCCAGCAGCTTTTGTTGGATCCCAAGGCAAGTACAAAGGAAATTTCCATGTTTCAAAATCCTTTTAAATGTACAATTGAAGAGCTTTCACTTACTCTTTAATTGGAAGTGACTAATGTGCAGTGTAATGACATTCTAAAAGAAAAACATCAAGGGAAGAATCTAACAGAATTTTATAAATGCCTTCCAAGGGATGAAAACACTCAAATAAAATTATGTGTCTACAGACTGATATCATAGAAGAAATCGATGAAACAGAAAACAGGAAAACAATAGAGAAAATAAATGAAACCAGAAGTAGGATTTTGAGCGAAATGATGAAATTGATAAACATCCAGCCAGACCGATCAGGAAAAAAAAGAGACTGAATTCTTTCTCCCTAAAACTGGGAACAAGATATGGCTGTGTGCTCTTATCACTCCTATTTAACACTGCAGGAGAGGTCCTAGCCAGTACAGTAAGTCAGACAGAGTAACTTGCTTAAAAAAATCGACCTAAAGAAAGCCGCAAACCTAAGGTGTCCTGTAATTTTAAAACCTTCCTATAAATAAAACTGTAAGTCAAGACCCTTCCAGCAGGACATTGCACCATCCACTGAAGGAAGCACTGCTGATTAAGATCTATATGCCGTTTACATTAGGTCATACATAGTAAAATATTAGATCCCTAATAATAAATCCAACAAAATGTATTCAAGACCTCTGCACAGGAAAGCCATAAATCATTCCTGAGGAAAATGAAGACAACTTCAATAAATGGAGGAATATGATCATTTATGGATTTGATGACTAAAAACTCAAAAGATGTCAATTCGCCTCAAACCAATCTGTAGAGTCAATCCGATCTCAGTTTCTTTTAAAAAAGGTGTAGGTTTAAAAAAATTACTTTGGAACATGACAAACTGATTCTAAAAGGTACATGCTAAGGAAAATGTTTTGGCTAAGAACAGCCAAGATAGTTGTAAAAAGAACAACTGAAGCACTTCGTCTCCGGAAAGCTACAATAATCAAGACAGTGTGGTACTGTGGAATAATAAAACAAACAAGACCAATAAAAGGGAATGGAGACTTCAGAAAGAGACTCATTTAGTTCGTGACATGGGGGTTCACTGAACAGATATGGGGAAGGAACGGACTTCTCAATTAATGAATTAGATACTGTCTACACTATTCAGTATAAAACACTATCAAACAAAATCAATTCCAAGTATACTGTATCTCTAAATGTAAGAGCAAAAAGCTGCAGCTTCTAGAACAGGAGCAAGCAAACTACAGCCTGTGGACCAAGTTCACCCACAAGCTAAGAACGGAGCAGGGACCATATGTGGTCGCAAAGGCTAAAATATTTATTCTCTAGCCCTTTACAGAAAAAGCTTGCCAACCTCTGTTCTCAAAGATAATAAGGAGACTATCTCCATTATCTTGTGGGAGAGAAAAGACTTCTTAAACGTGACAAAACACACACTAACCATAAATGAAAAGATTGATAAAATTTGACTATTTTGAAATTAAGAACTTCTGTTCAGCAAGACACCATTAGAAGAATGAAAAGGTAAGCCACAAGATGGAAGATATTTCAACATACACAGCGAAAGGACTCACATCCAGAATACGTAAAGAACTCCTACATAAGTTAATAAGGACAGGCAACCCCCTGGGAAAACGGATGAGTCCCCTATAAACACTTCAATATATCGTCCCTATTCTGTCAGACTATCTGTGTACTGTCCTTCCTGTGTCTCCGCCCCAAGTATAGTTTTAAACATTCCACTGAAAAAAGACATATCCCACTACTTACCGGAGAGATACGTTTATTAACAATACAGAGCTGGCCCAGGGATGAACAAGTGCACCGTCAGAGCAGAATGGAGCCCATATACAGACCCACACAGGAGGTTCGTATCAAATGAAGTGGACATTTCGGTTAAGAGGGTGGATGCCAACAAACAGAGAGTGGGGAAAGATCGTGTGTAAACCAACCACCAACGTCAGACAACTTCATATTAGGCCACATCTCAGATCATACGAAAGCAACTTATGGACAAACTAACAATATTAAAACAAAACCACAAGAGCATCATTAGCAAAAGATAATACTTCTTGCAACCTTCTCTCTCTCTCTCTCTCTCTCTCTCTATTTTTTTGCAGTACGCGGGCCTCTCACTGTTATGGCCTCTCCCGTTGCGGAGCACAGGCTCCGGACGCGCAGGCTCAGCGGCCATGGCTCACGGGGCCAGCCGCTCCGCGGCATGTGGGATCTTCCCGGACCGGGGCACGCACCCGTGTCCCCTGCATCGGCAGGCGGACTCTCAACCACTGCGCCACCAGGGAAGCCCAGTAGTAATGATATTTCAAAACAAGACTCCAAACTCAAAAGCTCCAATAAAGGAATTGTCAGATTGGACTACATAAAAATTTAAAAACTCCAGTGTGCCAAAAGCACCTTTAGAAAGTAGAATAAAATATATGTAAGTTACCAGACAAAGCACTAATAGCTACACTTTAAAGAAAGTTACTAAAGTAAAAAAATAAAAAGACAAACAATGGGGAAAAGTGAAGAATATGTATAAGAAAATTAAAGGAGAAAAAAATTACAATTGGCTAATAATTGTTAAAAAGTATGACTTCAACTGTTAAAGAAATGTCATTTTTTAAAGACATAAGCCACTTAAAAAAATGTCATATGAAGATACAGAGAAATTGATAGCCTGTATCAGTGTTGAGGATTATAAACTGGTACAGCCTTCTGGTAGGGCATGTGGGCTGTATCCATCAAAACTTTAAATGTACTTGCCCTTTGACCTAGCAATTCTTTTTCCAGGAATCTACTCCACCGAAATGCTTGTCTATGACACAGAAATACAGACACTCAGGAACGTTCATGACAACAGACTCTGTAAGAACAAAGGAAGTTGGATATCAACTAGATTTCCAAAGAAAGTGGAAAGAGTTAATAAATTATAGTAATTACTAATATAGAACAATGTGCAGCTATAAAACATTGATGATTATTAAGAGTCCTGCTCACAAAATAACGTACTTGTATACCTTTCTGGTAAAGGTATGTAAGTTTATTAACGAAAACAGCAACAGATTTGCAGTCAAGACTGACTGCCTCTGGAAAGAGGATTTTTAATACTTCCACATTTGAAAATTTTAAAATAATAAACCAGTGCTGCTCTAAAATTTTTCAATTCAAAGAAAGGAAAAAGAACTTCAGATCAACAGTGACACACAAGCATGTCCCAGCAAGAGATGCAAACCCTGCTGGAGACAGAGACAGTCTTCCTCGGTCCTGAGGGGCCAGCGCAAGCCTTTAGTTCACATCATGGAAATGCAAGCAGAGGAGAACGGGAAGGATGGAATCAGCTCAAAGATGGCCACGGGCAGGGTGCCCCTTGCGGCAGGAGCAGAAGCTGAGCTAGGATGAGGGAAGGGCGCCTCTACATTCCTACCTCAGGGGCTCTGGAAGCTTCTTTGTTTCTTCTTTAAAATCTCAACCTGGAGGAGGAAAACTGCCTTCTGAGGTCAGGCACCCTGCTGTCTTCTTCCCCGGCGTGCTCAGTCCAATGCCAGCCTCTCAGGAAATGGCTCAGTGGTCTAGAACACTGACCACGCTGCCAGGACCACCACACTACACTACCAGAGAGGTTGATGGAACGCTTCAACCAAAAAAAAAAAAAGGCTTACAGCAGCATGTGTCCTGGGAAATTAAAAGGAAGGATTCATAAACAAGTGCTTAGAAATGAGACAACTGGCAGGGAGAGGAAAAATCAGAAGTGGGTAAAAGTGAAAGAAGAGAAAGGAGGAATTTATAACCTTAGATCTGAAAAGAGAAACAGTTGTTGAAATCTGTAGTAAAAAATCAAAATCTCAAACAAAATGATATTCACTGTTCTAGAAGGAGAAAAACCACACGTCATTACAGAGAGAGCACTGTCATCTTCTAGGCAGCTGGTATCACCGCACAGAGGTCAGTGAGAAGCAAGGGGGGGTCAGTCCCCGAGAGGCCCCCTGTGAGGGTTACGTTAGGTACGTGCTGTGTGACTCCCGTTATGCAATTTAAAAAGTGATCTTTACGTGGGACTTCAGTTCAAGTTTAGACACTTCATTTTCACTGCTGTTTTTATGTGTCAGTCTATTAACATTAGAATACCTTTTCTGTAGCTTAATATTGTTTCAAAAAAGCTTTTCTGGCAGCTACTAATGGAATATTTTAGGGCTAAACCGCTCTTCAAAATTTCATTAGTCATTAAATAAATAATGCCAGTAGCCTTGGAACTAACATGCAAGGATGTGTGACTTCAGTTCTTTTCTCATGAACAAATGGGATCCTTCATGCTCTCTGGAGAGTTCAGCCAAGAACCCAAATCCATAACACTGCCAATACCGGGCAAGATCTGTTCTAGCTGCAAGCGAAAGCATGTGAAAAATACACCAGGCACTGAGACAGTTACACCGGGTCTTTTCTGAGACAGGAACATAAAAGCGCGAAAGCTAAGGGCTGTTGCTACAACCATGAAACCCAAAGCAAGTGTATTAGGGTGGCATTAGTGGTGCCCATGCTGCCGGCGGAGCCGACGTTTACAGGGGGAATTTCAGCCACTCGTGGGAAATTCTGGGGGCTCTCACGTGCTACACCTTCAGCAGTCCACAGGGCAACTGTCAGCAGCAGGCTTAGCTTCGCAGGGAGGATGCAGGCGGGAAAGCACGTAAGGTGCTGAGAGAAGGTGCACGAGGGCCTAAGAATGTTTGTAAACAGAGGCTGCAATGCAGCAAGCCAATCAGGTTAATAAATTGTGACACAGAAATGTGGAATTAATTTCATTTCAATCAACCAAACTTACTTTCTTGAAAGATAATTTTTTCCAGGACACGTCAAATCACTGCAGAACCCCAGTGGATACAGTGAGATCCTGCTTTTCTCAAAGCACCATCTAGCTATTTGGGTATGTGAAAACCTCATTGATGTTAATGGGAATAGCATGGACTTTCCAAGCAAGATTTTTCAAACGCAGGGGTTAAAACTCCTATTGAATTAGAATCAAATATGCTTCTCAGAGACTCTGGCAACCCAGCGCAGCGTGCGCCAGGCATGTCGCTCGCCATTCAGCATTTGGGAGCTGCTCTCAATGCATATTTTATGAAACAAATAGAGTAGTGAGCCTGTCTGAAGATGGCGAGGCAAGCGGAGCTGCCTGCTGCTGGTCTGTAACAGCCGTGTTAGTCTGATGGTGCGGCTCTCTCCATCCTGTTTCTGGGACGGTCACCCTCAGAGCCGTCCCATCTGCTACAGTGAGAGCCAGGAGCCCCCACTCCTCCATTCTCGTTCCTTAGTTGGGATTCACTGATGGGAGGCGACACCTACAAACAGGTCTTTTTAAAAATCAGAAGCAGGGACTTCCCTGGTGGCACAGTGGTTGGGAGTCCACCTGCCAATGCAGGGGACACGGGTTCGAGCCCTGGTCCGGGAAGATCCCACATGCTGCGGAGCAACTAAGCCCGCGAGCCACAACTACTGAGCTTGCGCTCTAGAGCCCGTGCGCCATAGCTACTGAAGTCCAAGCACCACAGTTACTGAAGCCCGCGCACCTAGAGCCCGTGCTCCACAACAAAAGCCACCGCAATGAGAAGCCCACGCACTGCAACGAAGACCCAAGGCAGCCAAAAATAAATAAATAACTAAAAAACGGAAGCAAACGCAAATACAAAACTGTGTAGTACCAGGGAGGCTACCTTAAGGGTTTGGAAGACCCCGTGGGATTTGATGATCTTCAGGGGATGGGCGGAGGGAACCTACCAATATCAATACTACATTAGAATATACATTTACATGAATTTTCTGAGCCAAAGAAAATAGGATGGGGGGCTTCCCTGGTGGCGCAGTGGTTGGGAGTCCGCCTGCCGATGCAGGGGACACGGGTTCGTGACCCGGTCCGGGAGGATCCCACATGCCGCGGAGCGGCTGGGCCCGTGAGCCATGGCCACTGAGCCTGCGCGTCCGGAGCCTGTGGACGCGCAGAGAGCCTGCGGCCTCTCACTGCTGCGGGAGAGGCCGCAGCAGTGAGAGGCCCGCGTACCGCAAAACAAAAAAAACAAACAAAAAAAAGAAAATAGGATGGGGTGCCAATTAGGGAAAACCTGGCCGAGACTTTGCACCCCTGAGATGGGGGCTCCTCACTCAGAGGGCGGGGAATGCTCAGGTTACACGGCTAGGTCTCAGCATGAGGCTCCCGCAGGCACAAGAAGCCCAGGGCCTTCCTGGGCTCCCCTCCCTCTGGGGAAGAGCTGGTCCGGCCGTCCCTTCCAGCACAGCTTCTTCCTCCAGGACCTCACTCAAAGGTCATTTCCTCAGCAATGCCTCCAATCACCTCAGGTCAAGGACACCCCTCTCCCTGGCACTCATCCCACCCCTCCTGCTGGAGAGTTCCCCCAGCACTCATAGGATACATTAAATAGAGTTTACGTATTAATTCTGTCTCGCTCCCGCCCACCCCATCTCCACCCCCAGCCAAGATTATAAGCACCTTTATAACGCATGCACGGTTTTTTATCCGTTTTGTTTGTTGGACCTCTGTATCCCTAGAATGCAGTAGGTCCTCATTAAGTATTTGTTAAATGAATTAAACAAAGCTGGCATATCTCCGGCATGTTTCACAAAAAAATTACTTGCCAATAAATAGTTGGTCACACACATGTGATTCCTGCATGTTCAATGGAATGTATCAGGTTGGTAGGAAATACTGACCAGCACTTAACAACCATCAAGAGAACCAAAGCTCCAGGGCCGCAGGCAGGTAAACACAGCAAGTCCCCAGGATAAGGTGTGTGTCTCCAAATGAGGTAGAAGTCTGTATTCTGTGGGGCCCTTTATAGTCATTTGGAACTTAGGACATGGTGACAAATCCCTGACCTGCTTCACAAAGCCCATGTGACTCACAGGAACTTTGCTGGCTTTGGCCACTGTAAAATGAAGTATCACCATTTTCGCTGTCTTCCTGAAGAAGTTCTTTGGGGCTAGTTAGGGAGCCTTTTTATCGTGCTGTTTCTATGGAACATTAAGGTTAAATTTCAAATTAGGTCTGAGCGTTATGGAAAACTCCCTCCCCAGAACGGGGACACTGACCATTGTTTGACAAGCCCTTGAGGTGTGTATCACCCTTGAGTGCCTTGGGAAGGAGGGCCAAAGGCCTCCAGAGGAGCCAGTACACCAGGAGGACCACTGCGTTCACAGCTTCGGAGACACTGATACATGACGGGCTCACAGCGAGTATGGTCCTTGCGGCCCTTCTGCCACAGATGAAGCAGCACACTGACCGAACTGCAGCCCAGACAGTTCCTGTTAAGTGTATAATATACGATATTCTACGTGAGGCAGACGGCGCTGCTAAGTCCAAAGGAAACTCCGGCAGGGACATCTGGCACGAGGTGCCTTGATCTCTCTCTGGCTTTTCATCCGAGTTCCCCCGAGACTAAGAGTTTGCATCTGTGATATGACGAGTACAGGGCTGGTCTTGGAGAACTGACTCCTCTGTGATCTGAACTCAGAATCAGGGCGAGGACAGCGGTTTCTGCTGCCCAGCTTGCTTCTCTGGGACTGCCTGCTGTTGCTGGCTAATTTAAACAGAACTGTTACCTCTCGCCCACACTCCTTCAATGTAAAATCAATGCCTCTGCCTCGTTACTGCACCTCTTCCCCAGAAACTGCACATGCTCCTGTGTTTACAGCGTGTTTTCTGCAAGACGCAGTGAGTATACGCATCAACAGAAATCCCAAATCCACCCAAAGTGAAATTCCCTCTCGCTCGTGTAATTACCACCGGCAGCTATACTGAGGGACACTCCCTCCCTGCATTTACTGTTAAAAATGATATACATTTATATTTTTCTCTTTTTTTAAAGACTACCAAGTGTTTTGCAAGCTCACCCCATGTTTGCTCATGCCAATCACTTCACCCAGACAAGTCACATCCGAATAAGCCCCAAAGCACCAAAGAAAGCTCTCATACCACGGTCAAAAGGAATTAAAGACCTAGATGTTGACAATGAAAGGAGAAGATTTCCACCTGGCCCTTCCTGTCCACTTCTAGGTCGCAACTATCCAGAAGTGCAGAAGCCAGCACCTCAGGAAATCTGAGATCGTGCAAGTTCAAAAATTATGATTTGTGAAAGAAACGTGTCCCTAACTTTTCGCCAAGCAAGTGCTGGGTAACCAAGCCTGAAGAGATATGAATGGGACCAACATGGCTGCCAGCGAGCCAAACCTCTTCTCCCTGTGTGGGGATGGCCACAGACATGGCCTGGCCCACAGCCCTGAGGGCGTCGGGGCCATGGCTGGGCACTGCCCGAGCCACGTCCCAAGCCGGTGGCTGCCGCTCTGTCTGCACTGTCGGGGTGCGTGCGAACCTCCTCAAACACAAGCGCCTTTCAGCACAAGGCCCAGCCCCGGCCTTCCCAGCAGGGCGAGGGCCGGACGCGTGGAGGGCGTGGGGCTGGGCAGGCGCCACCCCTGCAGCACACCCTGGGCCATGCAGTACACGCTCGTTCCCTTCTGCTCCGGGGACGGCCCTCAGGAGGAAGGAATCTCCGAAGTCGTCATAAGTGATTTCCACTAGTTCTCACGACTTGGAAGGAGAGTTGGTTTCCATTAGACATTTTTAGAAGCAAGCGGCCTGTCCACTGACCACACCCCATATGTCCACCCCCCATTACAGCCCCTCACCCTCAGGTGTCGCTTACGGAGACCCCACTTGCCTCAGGAAGTGGTCTTGGCAGGTGGAGGCCTCGTCCTGTCCTGGAGACTCTCCTCCATGCCACCTCCCCCACCGCCCCCACCGCTGGCGTGGCTTTTGCCCCTCACGCGCCCCCGGGCTCTCCAGGGGGCTTACCCGCCCATGTGCAGCCTGCGTCCTCACGGGCCTCCACCCAGCCAGCTGAAGCCCACCTCTCCGCCCCTGCTGAGCCTCAGGCTCACGGTGGCAGGCTTGGCGTTCCCGACATGTTTAACAGAGCAGCAGACAAATGTTATTAAGGAAGGAAGGGGGAAGGTGCCTGTGTCTCCTCTAACACGACAGGCCCCCGGGATGCTGGGCCATCTCAGGCCTCTCTGTGGCAGATGTCAGAGCCGGTCTCCCACACAACCCTTTCGGAGGCCTGCTCAGGTGCAAAACTGCAGGCTCCTTACGGATCTCATCCTCACGCCCACAGTACCTGAGAACTCGGGCAGGAGGCAGGGCGGGGGCTGCGTGGCCAACAGGGCGGGAGAGAGATGGGGTCAGCTCTGGCCCGGGAGCCCCAGCTGGGCACAGCTCTCGCTCTGCTCTGCACCCCCTTGGCCTGCACAGCCTGCTGCTTGGTCGAGGCTACGGCTGGAGCAGGTGGTCTCTGAGGGCCCCCAGGCTCCCTGACTGCTGGGTAGCTCCTTCCTGGATGGGCCCCCGGCTCAGGACCGTGGGCCCTGGCTTCTCCTTCCCTCTTCACACTGGACCTCTCTGCCGCTCACTCCCCATGTACCCTTGGACTGCGAGGCAGAAACAGACCTTTCTTTTTTTTTTTAATGAATTTTTATTGGAGCGCAGCTGCTTTACGGATGTTGTGTTTGCTTCTACTGCACAGCAAAATGCACCAGCCATGCGCAGACACATATCCCCTCGCTCGTGGGTTTCCCTGCCATTTAGGACACCACAGTGCACTGCGTAGAGCTCCCCGTGCGCCACACTATACTCCCCTCCGTTGTCTATTTTATACATGTGGCATCAACAGTGTGTATGTGTCAATCCCAGCCTCCCAATTCCTCCCACCTGGCCTTTCCCCCTTGGTATCCATACGTTTGTTCTCTACGTCTGTGTCTCTACTTCTGCTTTGCAAATACGGTCATTTACACCATTTTTTCTAGATTCTTCCCTGAAGACTGTGGCAAGTCACCCCGCTGTCCATCCTGTTTCCAAGCCTTCCCCCATCATAAGGTGTGTTTCCCCAACCTTTTACATTTCCTACTGTATTAGGCAATTTCACAAGCTGCCTCAAGTCCTGCGTGGGGCGAGCCAACCCACAGGTGCTCCAAGTCTAGGCCCATATCAGGGAGGTCAGATCAGATCTCATCTCTGCGGTCAGAAGCCGGTTTGGTGCGCAGGTTTTCCTACAGCCCACGCTTCCCAAGAGGACTGTCCTGGCAGCGCCTCAGCGATCTGCGGAGGGATCCAGCCTTTACCCGATATAACATCTATGCTACTTACAGGATCCAAATGTTTTATTTAGGATATGCGCAAAACTGAGTTGTTTACTATTAATAAGTCCATGGTATTTCTACATCAAGAGGATATGCTGGTGATCCTGAGAAGACTGGAAACTGGAAATGTTTCTCTGTCAAATATAAAAGGACAGAGACTTAAGGATGCTGATTCTGTAGGCCTATAAGGTTCCTTTTAACTTTAAAATTCAGATTATTTTAAAATTAACTTCAAAGAGCAGACCCTGTGGTGGTACCTTGCGCACTATTTGTCAACGACCTGAAGTGAAGTCCTTAACAGAGCAGGTTCTTGACGTGAGGAAGGTACCTAGAGGGCATCACAACGAAAGGCACTAAAAAACTTGAACGTTATCATCTCTATCACAGTGGACAGATGAGGTGGGACGAGATCAGCACGACCTGGTATCATTCTGGATATCACTCTGGAGAGTTCCTCAGTGGAAGGCAGATTCCCCAGTGCTACGTGCTATGGTCTGAATGTCTGTGTCACCCCCCCAGAATGCACATGTTGAAATCTTAGCCCCCAAGGTTAACTGGGAGGTGGAGCGTTTGGGGGGGGTGATTAGGTCATGGGGGTGGAGCCCCCATGAATGGGAAGAGTGAGACCCCAGAGAGCTCCCTCCCCCGCTTCGGCCCTGTGAGGACACAGTGAGAAGACAGCCGTCCAGGCGGCGGGCCCTCACCAGACACCGAGTGCGCCGGCTCCGTGATCTTGGACTTCCCAGCGTCCAGAACCATGAGAAATACATGTCCGTTGTATTTCCGTTACAGCGGCCCAAGCGGACTGAGACACGTGGCCTGGGGCCAGGCAGGGCGTTCCTGGGGCCCCCAGCCCACACGGTTTGGGAAACAACTTGAAGACAGAGCTGGAAGTTCCCTGACAAGTCCCAAAGCCTCGGGCATCCGCTCAGGAAGAAGTCGAATATTCAGACAGGGCAGGTGGTAGGTGGCCAGCTGGCACGGCACCGTGGGTGCACAGGCCTGCGGGGGAGGGTCTCGCACGACACCCTGAGGGTGAGCCCCACGGCCGGGGCTGCTGCTCAGAGCACCACGAGGGGAAGACAGCCCTTCTGCACCCAGCGGGCATCTCAGCTCCGACGGACGCGGGCCCTCGGGCACCCGCCTCCCACCATGGCAGGGACAGCCGACAAGAGCAGCCCTCGGGGGACAGGGCCCCGAGTGCTGGTGCATCCTCGCTCCCTTCCCCACACACACATTTACAGCACAGAGGCATCTTCTCTCTTCAGCCCCTTCCCCCTTGGGAGCTCTGAACCACTCCTCTCCCCTCCTCCCAGGTAGGCGGGCTGTCACCCGGGGGCCGCACGCAGGCAGGCAGCTCGCCTGGCTGTCAAGGCCACTTCTCTCTCCACTCTACTGGAACGCCATCGTCATCTCTCCTGGGCCCTGGGGCCAGAGCAGGGACGCCCGAGTCGCAGAGCCCGAACACCTCGGCCAGGACTTCACAGGCGCTTGACGGGAGCCCGGGCAACTGGCGGAAGACAGAAGAGCTGGTCTGCGACGTGCGTGCAGGGGCTCCTTCCTACTGTCCTCAGGCCTTCTTGTATACATCCACCATTTGTACAGGTCTCCCCACACACTACTCTTATAAAGTATCCCCTCGAATCCTCGATGCCAGCGGCAGCTCCCTCAGAGCTCTCCTCCAGGGCACTTACTGTCGGTGCTCAACACCCGGACTAGGAAAGGGATCTTGGTTGGCCCTGAACGTCACCTCGCCACCGGCTGCTCACTGTCAAGGTCTCCGGAGAACACCTGATGGGTTTTTAGGTTAAGTTACTGATGGAAATTCGGTCCATTCTGGGGTCCCTGGTGGCTCGGAAATTGGACAATTAAGGTATCCTTCTTTCTTCTTTGTGACTAGTACACAGAGCTAAAATGTGGAATTAGCACTCAGCACAGCAAGTTTTTTCTTTTAATCGGTGAATTTTGTCTTTAATCAAGCCGTATTCGAAACAAAAAACATCTGGGAAAACAGAATCAAACAGCGTTGAGGATGAAGGCTCTAAGTTAAATTACCTACATGGATTCTATACGTGATGACTTTTCTCCTCGATTGTAATTATCATCACATAACTCTGGTGTTCTCACATCGGGGCCTGGTATCTTCCAGTTTGCAGAGAAGTAGGTAGACAAACACACTGGGCTGAACGCAGGGCGTGAGGGTGCAAATGCCACAAAAAGGGGTGAGTTGTTCACTATGGTAAAATCCATTTAATACTTTACATTTTACTTTGCCATCGAACATTTCTATAAAATGCTTCTTTTTAAAACAAAACAAAACAAAACACAGGTTTCCTAGAGTCAAATGACCTTTAAAAAAATTCACTCACACTAGTTCTTTCTTTAACTTTCTGGTCACCTGGGACCACCGCATCACTAATTAACGCAGAAACATGCTCTCTGAGGGCGCCTGTATTGTAGCTGTGGGGGAAATAAGCGTCTAAGGAAAGGTCCAGCCTTGGTGGGCGGCGGCTCTCCGGGGAGAGGCACACGGGACATGGCTTCGAGGGCTGCCTGCACAGACCAGGTGCGTCAAGCCGCAGGGGAGGGGCTCCGAGCAAACTCTGCCAACAGAGCCATCCAGGCAGCGCGCCAGAGCAGAGCGAGGGCGGTTCTGGGCCTCCCGAATTCCACCTGGACCTCCACACAGCCCTGGCACACCCTGCCCCTGAGCGGGATACGCAACAAAACCCTGGGCCCCGGGCTGCTCATGACACAGGAGCCCGGGTGGGGAGGCAAGCTGGGCGCAGGCGGGACGACAGCCAGCACACCGAGGTCTCCTGCCTTCTTTCCACGGGTATAAAGGGTGGCGAATACCACTTGCCCTCATCAAGGTCACCCCTACAAATACCGAAATCAGGAAATTGGTATCGTTCTTAGTAGTGTTTACCCGAGAAAGCTAAATTTGACAAACAATGCCACAAGTACCCCAAGATGGTCGCACCATGGAAAGGCCTTGTTTCTTGAGTAGAATCGCTGTAGGAGGTGAGGGATTAAATAAATGCCCAGTAGAAATGTTGACAGTGTTCCATTTCTAACATTCGATATTCATTAACTGGCAAGCCGCAGCCCTCCTCTCCCCAAACAGAACAACGAGACACAAAAGTGAGGGTTTCTTTGCACGCACACTCTCATTCCAGTCTCCTTCTGGGGGAAGCCGTGGCTCTGTCCACTTCCACCAGGCTCATGTCACAGCAGGCACCAGAACCTTTCAGCAGCTAGAGGTAATCTTCACTCCACCAGGAACCACCTCTGTTCTGGAGGCCGAGGGTAAAAAGGGCACCTCTGGCCAGCAAGTGGCTTTAGGTCACAGCGTACTTTTCCATGTACTTGACTCCTCCAGCTTTGCTAAGATGAATGAGAAGACCGGCATTGCTTCCAAAGAGACACCAGAGTTGCAGGGAC